>NC_091380.1:7132674-7272674 GCF_038502225.1 Cherax quadricarinatus | reverse complement strand
ACATGACCCTCGTGTAGCACTGTCAGAAACATGACCCTCGTGTAGCACTGTCAGAAACATGACCCTCGTGTAGCACTGTCAGAAACATGACCCTCGTGTAGTACTGTCAGAAACATGACCCTCGTGTAGTACTGTCAGAAACATGACCCTCGTGTAGTACTGTCAGAAACATGACCCTCGTGTAGCACTGTCAGAAACATGACCCTCGTGTAGTACTGTCAGAAACATGACCCTCGTGTAGCACTGTCAGAAACATGACCCTCGTGTAGCACTGTCAGAAACATGAACCTCGTGTAGTACTGTCGGAAACATGACCCTCGTGTAGTACTGTCGGAAACATGACCCTCGTGTAGTACTGTCAGAAACATGACCCTCGTGTAGCACTGTCAGAAACATGACCCTCGTGTAGCACTGTCAGAAACATGACCCTCATGTAGTACTGTCGGAAACGTGACCCTCGTGTAGCACTGTCAGAAACATGACCCTCATGTAGTACTGTCGGAAACGTGACCCTCGTGTAGCACTGTCAGAAACATGACCCTCGTGTAGCACTGTCAGAAACATGACCCTCATGTAGTACTGTCGGAAACGTGACCCTCGTGTAGCACTGTCAGAAACATGACCCTCATGTAGTACTGTCGGAAACATGACCCTCGTGTAGCACTGTCAGAAACATGACCCTCGTGTAGTACTGTTGGAAACATGACCCTCGTGTAGTACTGTCAGAAACATGAACCTCGTGTAGTACTGTCGGAAACATGACCCTCGTGTAGTACTGTCGGAAACATGAACCTCGTATAGTACTGTCGGAAACATGAACCTCGTATAGTACTGTCGGAAACATGACCCTCATGTAGTACTGTCGGAAACGTGACCCTCGTGTAGCACTGTCAGAAACATGACCCTCGTGTAGTACTGTCGGAAACATGACCCTCGTGTAGTACTGTCGGAAACATGAACCTCGTGTAGTACTGTCGGAAACATGAACCTCGTGTAGTACTGTGGGAAACATGACCCTCGTGTAGTACTGTTGGAAACATGACCCTCGTATAGTACTGTCGGAAACATGAACCTCGTATAGTACTGTCGGAAACATGAACCTCGTATAGTACTGTCGGAAACATGAACCTCGTGTAGTACTGTCGGAAACATGAACCTCGTGTAGTACTGTCGGAAACATGACCCTCGTGTAGTACTGTCAGAAACATGAACCTCGTGTAGTACTGTCGGAAACATGAACCTCGTGTAGTACTGTCGGAAACATGAACCTCGTGTAGTACTGTCGGAAACATGAACCTCGTGTAGTACTGTCGGAAACATGAACCTCGTGTAGTACTGTCAGAAACATGAACCTCGTGTAGTACTGTCGGAAACATGACCCTCGTGTAGTACTGTCGGAAACATGAACCTCGTGTAGTACTGTCGGAAACATGAACCTCGTGTAGTACTGTCGGAAACATGAACCTCGCATCACCTACATACATTTGTGTAGTCTACAAATACAATTTTCTTGAACATGAAGTCTTAATTATACATGTATATCTATAACCAATTTAAAATTGTAGGTAAGGCATGATGGGCATAAATACACAATTTTTTCTTTTTTTTCAACACCTATTTTTCCATATATCCATATAACATTATAAACATGCACACACACACTATATATATATATATGTATATATACATATGTATATATATGTATATATATGTATATATATATATATATATATATATATATATATATATATATATATATATATATATATATATATATATATATATAAATGCATTATGTTTTCCTCAAAATTAATTTTGATAGGCCTATTCAAAATGCTAATACGTTGTGCACATACAAACTCACACATGCATACCATTTAAAGCATGTTATATCCACATTATGTGTGTCCAGTAATTTTTATAAACGTCACTAGGATACGTGTATAGCATAAAGTATGGTATAACATCAGGTATACAAGTTGATCATACGTAAATGCACTGACTGTATACATACTGCATGCTTGCATGATGTATTAAGTGAAATATGCAATTTATATTTTTTCACTGCCAATGTGTCCTTGCAAAATGCATTTGCTGGTAAAAGCCGAATCACTTTTGTCGCCAATATGCACCAATGCGCATCCTTAACCTTTGTTATTTACAATGAATTTTAATAGTTGCATCAACATCAAATCTGGTTAACTGACACACTGCCACTCCTTTTATCAGTCACACTTGGGTACCTTAACTTAAAAAAAAGTCCTCAGAGGTATATTTACGATGAAGACTAACAAAAGAGAAGGGAGAGAGAGAAATATATAAAAGCTTTGGTTCTTGTGTGACCAGTCTGAGATAGCAACACTGGCGGGAAGTGTGCCGACCAACCAATATATTCCATGAAATGTTTATTCTATTTGCCAGAGTGATCCGTGATTCCCTACACACATTTCGTCAATATTTGAGTACAAAACAAAATGCTAGTTTGAACTTAACCATCTTCTAAACTGAGTAAAATCACGTGTAACTGCACTGGTTATCTCCAAGAGAACTGCACCTAGGTGTAATACTTCAGCTGTACAAGCCACATGTACATGTTGGCCATGTGTATACAGCACCTCTTTTCAGTGTTCCACATTTCTGATAGCTTTCAATTGAGCCACTGTTTACTATGTTTGGTGCCTTTACCACTGCTCCACTATTATCGCCATTTTCATACAACAGTTGTATAAGGGAAAGGTGACTGGCGCCATATTTAGAGCTGTATATCATCCTAGGAGAGCCCCGTTCATACAGCTGTAAATATGGCACTGGTCATTCTTCCCTTACACAACTGTTGTATTAAAATGGTGATAACAGCTGAGCAGCAGTGAAAACACCAAACATAATGAACAATGGCTAAAGTGAAAGCCAACAAAAACATGGAATGCTGAGACGAGGAGCTGTATGCATAGGGCCCTCGTGTACACTAACCACGCTAGAGAGAGCGTACACTACAAGGATAGAACCTTTCCTATACATCAAACCCTGCTACTCCCCATTATAAAATGTGCAGTTAACTAGAAGTTTACACTATCAGGAGACACTACTTCCTGTGTTTCATTTACGTCTCAATAAACACAATATTGTACATTATTCGTATAAAGATCATGAAAATAATGAAACTGAGCCTCCGTGTTACATATAAATTGATATCAAATATTTATATCATAAAAACTCTCCATTGTCTCTTACATAAGAAATTCCTCCTTGTAAATGAATTATTTAATCCAGTTAAATATAAAAATAGGTTTTAGTCTTTAGCTACAACTATTGTATTTCCTATGTTCTCAATATACTGTCTTCAGTACAGTATATTCCATAATTATACTGGCTAAACTTAACAAGGGAATATGTACTGTAAAGTGCAAACGACTTAATGTTTTTTTTAGTATCTGGCATTAATGTACAAATTTTAAATGAAAAAAATCTAATTTCTTTCAGGCGTGTGGTCACGTAAATATGTATTTAAATTTGCTTTGAGATATAGCTGTGTAATTCATTTGTTTTATATTTACCAGTGTGACATGTAATTCAGACCACACGACCTTCCAGTAAAATGCATTTATATATTCTAACAGTGCTTCTTCCCCTATTGAGCTAAACTTTTTCAAGCACTAGATTTGGAAAGAAAAGTCATAACTATGCATCAAATACTTTCTCAAGCAAAAGGTGGAAAAGAAAGGTTATTTTCTTAGACGGTAGGATCGTCCTCTTCACTCTCCATCCCCAGGTCATATATTGGGGAACTGTTTTCCTCCTAGGCTTTGACGTGGTCAATGCGACGGACAGTACAGCAGAGGACCATTGAGAAGATCATGGCCAGGACCTCGATGAGCAGGATGGCTCCAACAACAGCAAGCAATTCATAGCTGTAGGTCTCTATCAGTTTTAGCATTTTCTTGGCACATCCCTGTTGAAGAAGGAAGAGTGGGTTACACAGGAATATAATGAATTAATACTACATTAGGCCTACTGGCCCATGCTAGGCAGTCAAACTCAAATCTCCATCAAAGAAAGAGTGGGTCACACAGGTCCTTGATAATGCGAGAAATTCTGAAAACTCTGGGAATATCACAATTTTTTCACAGTAGTTGTTGTGCATTATGTGATATCACCTGTTTACTGTCGTCCTACTGCAAAAACATAAGAATGAATTAACACTAAGCCTACTGACCCATGCTAGGCAGCAAACTCGCATCCACCTACACCCACTCGTGTATCAGTCTAATCTATAAATTTCAAGCTACCCAAAGTTCTTGCCTCAACGAAAGTGCAAGATATTTCTACAGTATAAGATGATTCTGTGGTTTCCCTGAAACTTCTCTTGTCAGGAACGTTGTCTCTTTTGGAATGTTTCCATAGTGTTAATTTGTTCTAAGCAGTGCTCTAGTATTGAAACTATTTTGGTACTGAATTAAGATGTAGCTTTATGGTACACTATCGTAGCAATACAATGTCATCAAATTTAAAGCAAATCCATTTGAGACATACATGTGTACTTGGATATTACAGTGGAACCTCGGCAGTCGAATTTAATTGGTTCCAGAAGGCTGTTCGAGTGCCGATCTGTTCGAGTACAGAACAAATTTTTCCCAACCAGTTTTCTTTTTGGTTGGCTGCTATTACTAACCCTCTTAGGCCTCATGGTGACTTATTTATACAAATAATATAAAAAAACACCAAAAAATGCAAAGAAATACAAAGTAGTTTACAGTGCAGTTCTGGAAGGTTGTGTTTGTTTGGTCGAGAGCTGAGCAAACACTCAACTACTGAGTGATCGAATACCAAATTGTTCAAGTACAGAGCTGTTCAAGTACTGTACCAAGGTTCCACTGTATCTATATCTGTTAATCATTCCATAGGTGGTCTGGTGGCCCGGTGGCCCGGTGGTCCGGTGGCCCGGTGGCCTGGTGGCTAAAGCTCCTGCTTCACACACGGAGGGCCCGGGTTCGATTCCCGGCGGGTAGAAACATTTCGACACGTTTCCTTACACCTGTTGTCCTGTTCACCTAGCAGTAAATAGGTACCTGGGTGTTAGTCGACTGGTGTGGGTCGCATCCTGGGGGACAAGATTAAGGACCCCAATGGAAATAAGTTAGACAGTCCTCGATGACGCACTGACTTTCTTGGGTTATCCTGGGTGGCTAACCCCCCGGGGTTAAAAATCCGAACGAAATCTTACTTACTTACTTACTTACAAGGATCATTGCCCTCCTGGCCTGGTTTTATACCAGACCCACAAAATTACATAGAAAATATTAGAGAAATAAGAAATCTTATTTTACCTCTATCTTTATACCTTTGATAAGTTCCAAGAGTTTCTCTATTCCTGGAGCCCAGTCTAAAGCCAGGCTTGTCTGCAGCTTGCCTGATCAACCAGACTGTTGTTGCTGGCTCTCTTTGATTCAAATATGCATCACAGCCTGATTGATCTGGCACTTGGTAAAGATACTTGTCCAGTTTCCTCTTGAAGACTTGTAAGCTGTTAGTCTTGTACCAGGGATGTTGATATAATGTTCTCTTATTGTGTCCATGGTGCCCTTGCTTTTCACTGGCTTTATTTTACACTTCCTCCCACATCTTTCACTCCAGTATGTTATGTCAGTGTGTAGCTCTGGGACCAGACCCTCAAGTACTTAACACTAAGTATCTGGTACTCACCAGTCAAGACAGTAGGCAGATGGATATTTAATTTCCTAACAAATAAAACCCAAAGAGTAATATTAACCCTTTGACTGTTTCGGCGGTATACCTACATCTTACGAGTCAGTGTTTCGGACTTATATATACTCAATAATTTTAGCGGCTTCAAATCAAGCAGGAGAAAGCTGGTAGGCCCACATGTGAGAGAATGGGTCTGTGTGGTCAGTGTGCACTGTATAAAAAAATCCTGCAGCACGCAGTACATAATGAAAAAAAATCTGACTGTGTTTTTGGATTAAAATGCCGACTTTGAGGTGTATTTTCGTGTAGTATTTATGGTTGTATTCTCATTTTTGTGGTCTCATTTGATAGAATGGAAAACATATTACAGAAACAGAGATGATTTTGATTAGTTTCACGATGAAAACGACCTTGAAATTGAGCTCAAAGTAGCAGAAATGTTTGATTTTTACCAATGTTCAGGAGTAAGCAAATCACACCACATGTTCAATACACGTCAACTGATGAGTCTAATATTCTTTCACTAGTGCACTGATATTATTTATATCATTTTTACAATAATGCAGTAGTCTGCATAACAGTAAATCTTCTATTTTTTGTGTGAATAAAAAATCAAAATAGAAAGCAAGAGTAACATAAGAGGGGCCTAGAGACATGACTAATGAACAGAAGATATGTTATTTTAGTGCCAAGAATGTCTGCATTGTTTATTTGGACCCTATTTTGAAATTGGCATCTTTTTAATTTGTGTGAAATTGGCCAAATTGCCAATTTCTGACCACTTTATTGGGTTGTTGAAATTGGTAAATGGACAGTTTCTTGTACTCAGTTGATAGAAAAAATGGAGTTGTGAAGAAATAGCTATGAGTTTGGTCAGCTGGAACAAAAGAATTGGCCGAAAATTGGGCTCAGAGTCTGTGAAATCGCCGATGCGTATATATCGCCGAGATTGCTAACTTTGTGGGAGCATAATTCCCTAAGTTTTTGATCAAATTTCATACTTTTGGTGACATTACCATCGGGAAGAGATTATCATTTCATAAGAAAACTTTTTTTTTTTTTCCAAGAAATTTTGCGACACCAGGAGACACTTTAGAATCTGGGGTTGCGACAGTCAAAGGGTTAAAAACAAAGTGAATATAATATTAATAATAATAACTTACGTCGGTGTAGATGGCCTTAGGGACCGTGGCTGAAATGAGCAGTTTTCTGGCTGCGTCACAGCCAGAACCATAAGCCGTGTTACAGCAGGAAGCAGGCGTGCTGTAGGAATCCAGTTTACCAGCAATACCAATGTCTACTGCATTACCATCATTGGCACCATTGAAGCGAGCATCGGCCCAGTCAGTAGGTCCCATTGAACCACAGCATTGGAGCTAAGAAATATTAATTAAAATGAATGACAGGAAATATTGCACAAGCAATAGATGTACAAATTAATTTAAAAGATGGTATATAAAACGTACAAAAAAGTCAATGTACAATTGGATCACAATGGATGTAGAGTACAGTGGTACCTTGGGATACAAAATTATTTTATTCCAGAAGGTTGTTCGAGTGCCGATACCAAACGAATTTGTTCCCATAAGGAATAATGTTAATTAGATTAATCCATTTCAGACCCCTAAAAATACAATTACAAAAGCACTTACAAAAATACTCTTACATAAATGTTCACATTTTGAGCTGTTCATATCCCAAGGTACCACTGTAGAGGCCTACCTTGTTAATACAGCAGTCGCTAATACAGCACTTTTCAATTAGTATAATTATGTGATTTTTAGCAATTTTAACCCTTAAACTGTCCAAACAGATTTACGTTCACATGCGTAATGCTCCAAAATTAGATCTACGTTTTTTTACATATTTTTAAATATAACAAAAAAATGTAGATCAAAGTTTTTTTACACGTTTTCAAATGTAAAAAAAGAAAAAGAAGAAATAGTTTTTTTACATAATTTCAAATGTTGAAAAAACGTAGATCTACGTTTGGACAGTTTAAGGGTTAAAAAAAAAAATAATTTTTTTTACTTTTGCATCATTTTTATAGGCCTAGTGCTATTGTGCATTTAATAAATGATAGAGTAAACATGTTTCTAGGCTTTTATATGTACTGACAAGTGGAAAAAAGGCTGTGATTCACTTTAAGGTGATATTGTTTCTTGATGCTGGTGAGGGGCTCTTGATCTAGGGAATTGGATCTGTGCTCCAGTTCCCTGAATTAAGCCTGAATACTTAACATTCCCCCACCACACATGCACTGTATAATCCTATGGGTTTAGCACTCCCCTATTATATAAATAATAATGTGATTAACACACCGAATTAGTGAGGTATTGCTGTATAAGGTCATGATTGTACACGTAAACACCTACCATCCGACTTACGACCGAGTTCGGTTCCGAGAAACCTGTTGTAAGTCGAAATGGTCGTAAGTCGAACTTCACTACTGAATATCAACAAAACATTTTTGTAATGACTTTATTTTATTGTTTTATTTTGGTATTTCATGTTTTACTTTGCTTTTTATGCTGTTAGCACTGTATTTTATACTGTAAGGTTTAGGATAAACACTGTGTACAACACAAATAGTTGTTTATTTCCCAGAAATTTGGCATAAAAAACACGGTCGTAAGTCAAGTGGTCGTAAGTCGAGTGGTCGTAAGTCGAGTGGTCGTAAGTCGAGTGGTCGTAAGTCGAGTGGTCGTAAGTCGAGTGGTCGTAAGTCGAGTGGTCGTAAGTCGAGTGGTCGTAAGTCGAGTGGTCGTAAGTCGAGTGGTCGTAAGTCGAGTGGTCGTAAGTCGAGTGGTCGTAAGTCGAGTGGTCGTAAGTCGGATAGTAGGTGTATTTCCTAGCACACTACCTTCATCATGTAACCTTCACAAACAACAAAATGCCACAGTCAGAAATTGAAATAAAGTGTAGCACAATAATATTCTAAGATATTTTTTTTCCAAACAAAAAATAGCATAGAACAGATTAACGGAAGTAGTAAATGGTACAACCAATGAAAGTTTTAAAACAATTCTGACAGAAGACTACACATGAAAAGTGTAGTTTTGTATTGGTAAATACAAACTACAGTCCTCATTACCTATCATCAAACATGTAATTCTTAAAATAATTAAACTCAATAAAAGCTATATAGCAAGTACAGTGGACCCCCGCATAACGATGGCATCACATAGCGATTAATCCGCTTACCGCTTGCTTTAATCGCAAAAATTTTGCCTCACATACCGCTTAAAAACCCGCTTACCGATTTTCGTCCGAGACGCGTCCAATGTGCAGCCTGAGCCACGCTCACATGTTCCGCCGGTGGCATTGTTTACCAGCCAGCCTCCGCGGTAACATCCAAGCATACAATCGGAATATTTCGTATTATTACAGTGTTTTCGGTGCTTTTTCTGGAAAATAAGTGACCATGGGCCCCAAGAAAGCTTCTAGTGCCAACCCTACAGCAATAAGGGTGAGAATTACAATAGAGATGAAGAAAAAGATCATTGATAAGTATGAAAGTGGAGTGCGTGTCTCCGAGCTGGCCAGGTTGTATAATAAACCCCAATCAACCATCGCTACTATTGGTGGTACAGCTGCTGCTGCTGCTGCACTGTCAGCTGCTGCTGCTGCTGTAGCATCGTCTGCTGCTGCTGTAACATCGTCTGTTGCTGCTGTACCACCGTCAGCTGCTGCTGCTGCTGTAGCATCGTCTGTTGCTGCTGTAGCATCATCTGTTGCTGCTGTACCACCGTCAGCTGCTGCTGCTGCTGCTGTAGCATCGTCTGCTGCTGCTGTAGCATCGTCTGCTGCTGCTGTAGCATCGTCTGTTGCTGCTGTTCCACCGTCAGCTGCTGCTGCTGCTGCTGCTGTAGCACCGTTGTTGGTGTGGCTTATTGAGAATACCAAGAAACAATTAACCCCAGAGGATTTGCCACCCAGGATAACCCAAAAAAGTCAGTGTCATCGAAGACTGTCTAACTTATTTCCATTGGGGTCCTTAATCTTGTCTCCCAGGATGCAACCCACACAAGTCGACTAACACCCAGGTGAACAGGGAAAAATGCCTGGAACTAGTGCTCATATTGGTGAATTTAAAGCCAGCAAAGGTAGGTTTGAGAGATTTAAGAATCGTAGTGGCATACACAGTGTGATAAGGCCTGTTCTGGAAGAAAATGCCAAACAGGACCTACAGTACTCAGGAGGAAAAGGCACTCCCAGGACACAGTGTCTCATCAGTCATTGCTGCATCTTCAATAAAGGTAAGTGTCATTTATTCTTCATTTAGTAGAGTAGTACATGCACAATATATATTGTGCATGTACTACTCTACTATTGTGCATGTATCCTTCTCTTTGTGTGTAGGAAAATGTATATTTCATGTGGTAAATTTTTTTTTCATACTTTTGGGTGTCTTGCACGGATTAATTTGATTTCCATTATTTCTTATGGGGAAAATTCATTCGCATAACGATTATTTCGCATAACAATTACCCCTCTTGCACGGATTAAAATCGTTATGCGGGGGTCCACTGTACTAATGTGATACTCAATTCTTTTGTATTCATTGTAACTTCTAAATTTATATTTACAACCACCTAAGAGACCTTGTATATAAAGGCACTTGATTAGTCATTCCCTTATTAATCTTAAATTAGGCTTAAGTTTGGTATAAACCTTGGTAATAAATACCGACAAGTTGGTTTAGAAAGACACGTAAGCAAACACTATAACATATTTATTAGAAAACGTTTCGGTCCTGGGACCTTGATCACTTCTAACATACAGAGGTAATGTCTTTCTACCTCTGTATGTTAGAAGTGATCAAGGTCCCAGGACCGAAACGTTTTCTAATAAATATGTTATAGTGTTTGCTTACGTGTCTTTCTAAACCAGGCTTAAGTTTGCCCGAAGTGCTGCATATTAAGAAGCTTCCTGTATGTACACCCAAATGTCATTCACCTCTATACAAACACTGTATCAAGCTGAAATAGAGAATCTGAATCTAAACAGTTTACAGGAGGACCCCGCTGTACAGCACTTCGCTTTACGACGTTTTGCTAATGCAGCAGTTTTTAATTATAGCCGTTCTTCATTTGTGCAGACTTCCTACAATAAATATATTCACTACTCACTATAAGATAAAGCTGAAAATATTTTAAGGTAATTAGTGAGTGTACTGTATGTGTATATTTTATGCCTAGCTCTGTTGCTCACTTAATAGTATATGATAGTGTAAACATGTTATCAGTTTTTTATATTCATTTGAAAGAACCTAATCTGCTGTATAAGTGGGGGCCTACAGTAGCTCAGAACCTAATCTGCTGTATAAGTGGGGCCCTACAGTAGCTCAGAACCTAACCTGCTGTATAAGTGGGGGCCTACAGTAGCTCAGAACCTAATCTGCTGTATAAGTGGGGCCCTACAGTAGCTCAGAACCTAACCTGCTGTATAAGTGGGGCCCCTACAGTAGCTCAGAACCTAATCTGCTGTATAAGTGGGGCCCTACAGTAGCCCAGAACCTAATCTGTTGTATAAGTGGGGCCCTACAGTAGCTCAGAACCTAACCTGCTGTATAAGTGGGGCCCTACAGTAGCTCAGAACCTAACCTGCTGTATAAGTGGGGCCCTACAGTAGCTCAGAACCTAACCTGCTGTATAAGTGGGGCCCTACAGTAGCTCAGAACCTAACCTGCTGTATAAGTGGGGCCCCTACAGTAGCTCAGAACCTAATCTGCTGTATAAGTGGGGCCCTACAGTAGCTCAGAACCTAACCTGCTGTATAAGTGGGGCCCTACAGTAGCTCAGAACCTAACCTGCTGTATAAGTGGGGCCCTACAGTAGCTCAGAACCTAACCTGCTGTATAAGTGGGGCCCTACAGTAGCTCAGAACCTAACCTGCTGTATAAGTGGGGCCCTACAGTAGCTCAGAACCTAACCTGCTGTATAAGTGGGGCCCTACAGTAGCTCAGAACCTAACCTGCTGTATAAGTGGGGCCCTACAGTAGCTCAGAACCTAACCTGCTGTATAAGTGGGGCCCTACAGTAGCTCAGAACCTAACCTGCTGTGTAAGTGGGGCCCTACAGTAGCTCAGAACCTAACCTGCTGTATAAGTAGGGCCCTACAGTAGCTCAGAACCTAACCTGCTGTATAAGTGGGGCCCTACAGTAGCTCAGAACCTAACCTGCTGTATAAGTGGGGCCCTACAGTAGCTCAGAACCTAACCTGCTGTATAAGTGGGGCCCTACAGTAGCTCAGAACCTAACCTGCTGAATAAGTGGGGCCCTACAGTAGCTCAGAACCTAACCTGCTGTATAAGTGGGGCCCTACAGTAGCTCAGAACCTAACCTGCTGTATAAGTGGGGCCCTACAGTAGCTCAGAACCTAACCTGCTGTATAAGTGGGGCCCTACAGTAGCTCAGAACCTAACCTGCTGTATAAGTGGGGCCCTACAGTAGCTCAGAACCTAACCTGCTGTATAAGTGGGGCCCTACAGTAGCTCAGAACCTAACCTGCTGTATAAGTGGGGCCCTACAGTAGCTCAGAACCTAACCTGCTGTATAAGTGGGGCCCTACAGTAGCTCAGAACCTAATCTGCTGTATAAGTGGGGCCCTACAGTAGCTCAGAACCTAATCTGCTGTATAAGTGGGGCCCTACAGTAGCTCAGAACCTAACCTGCTGTATAAGTGGGGCCCTACAGTAGCTCAGAACCTAATCTGTATAAGTGGGGCCCTATAGTAGCTCAGAACCTAACCTGCTGTATAAGTGGGGCCCTACAGTAGCTCAGAACCTAACCTGCTGCATAAGTGGGGCCCCTACAGTAGCTCAGAACCTAACCTGCTATATAAGTGGGGTCCTACAGTAGCTCAGAACCTAACCTGCTGTATAAGTGGGGCCCCTACAGTAGCTCAGAACCTAACCTGCTATATAAGTGGGGCCCTACAGTAGCTCAGAACCTAACCTGCTGTATAAGTGGGGCCCTGCAGTAGCTCAGAACCTAACCTGCTGTATAAGTGGGGCCCTACAGTATCTCAGAACCTAACCTGCTGTATAAGTGGGGCCCTACAGTAGCTCAGAACCTAACCTGCTGTATAAATAGGGCCCTACAGTAGCTCAGAACCTAACCTGCTGTATAAGTGGGGCCCTACAGTAGCTCAGAACCTAACCTGCTGTATAAGTGGGGCCCTACAGTAGCTCAGAACCTAACCTGCTGTATAAGCAGGCCCCTACAGTAGCCCAGAAGCTAACCTGCTGTATAAGCAGGCCCCTACAGTAGCCCAGAACCTAACCTGCTGTATAAGCAGGGCCCTACAGTAGCCCAGAACCTAACCTGCTGTACAAGCAGGCCCCTACAGTAGCCCAGAACCTAACCTGCTGTACAAGCAGGCCCCTACAGTAGCCCAGAAGCTAGCCTGCTGTATAAGCAGGGCCCTACAGTAACCCAGAAGCTAACCTGCCATATAAGTGGGGCCCTACAGTAGCCCAGAACCTAACCTGCCGTATAAGTGGGGCCCTACAGTAGCCCAGAACCTAACCTGCCATATAAGTGGGGTCCTACAGTACCCCAGAACCTAACCTGCCGTATAAGTGGGGTCCTACAGTAGCCCAGAACCTAACCTGCCATATAAGTGGGGCCCTACAGTAGCCCAGAACCTAACCTGCTATATAAGTGGGGCCCTACAGTAGCCCAGAACCTAACCTGCTGTATAAGTGGAGCCCTACAGTAGCCCAGAACCTAACCTGCTGTATAAGTGGGGCCCTACAGTAGCCCAAAACCTAAACTGCCATATAAGTGGGGCCCTAAAGTAGCCCAGAACCTAACCTGCCATATAAGTGGGGCACTACAGTAGCCCAGAACCTAACCTGCCATATAAGTGGGGCACTACAGTAGCCCAGAACCTAACCTGCTATATAAGTGGAGCCCTACAGTAGCCCAGAACCTAACCTGCTGTATAAGTGGGGCCCTACAGTAGCCCAAAACCTAACCTGCCATATAAGTGGGGCCCTACAGTAGCCCAGAACCTAACCTGCCATATAAGTGGGGCACTACAGTAGCCCAGAACCTAACCTGCTATATAAGTGGGGCCCTACAGTAGCCCAGAACCTAACCTGCTGTATAAGTGGAGCCCTACAGTAGCCCAGAACCTAACCTGCTGTATAAGTGGGGCCCTACAGTAGACCAGAACCTAACTTGCTGTATAAGCAGGGCCTTCCTGTAAGATAAGAATACAGTACATAGTTTTTAATATATTGGAGGTATTTAATAATTCAATAAAAACTTGCTATTAGTGATTATATTAAGGAAAAGCTAGATACACGAATTGCAGGAATAATAGACAAGGACAGAAACAATACAGGTTGACAATTGTTCAGCTGTAAGTGTTTATCACTTGTAGAGGATCATAGTCTAGCTCACCTCAGACTGGATAACATCGAAGGCCTGTGTCTTGAGGTCATTGTAGCCATAATCATGTTGGATAGCCTTGGCCATCGACTCTTCAGCAAGTTTCTTGAATCGTTCCTCGTTACTCTTCAGCCAAATACCCGCGCCGATCTGACCAATAAACAGCACGAACACCAAGGCAAAGAACTGTGGGAAATAAAATATAAAGAATGTTTTGCCAGCCAATGGTTTCTTCAGTCCAATACAGAGAAGAATGATGAAAGATGAAAAGAATGAAGTAATCAGTCCCTCAGTCTGGAGTTTTGTTCAGTCCCTCAACACCGAGATCACAGTCATCCTATTAACTGGTCCTCTGCCCAAACTATTTTAGCGCTTCTTTTTGATTATATAATAATTATACGATATGCCCAAACTGTCTATCCTTTCTAGCCTTCACAGTTGCATCTTGAAGATTTCCTCATACACAACTTTCCTTGTATGAATCTTAGTTCTGGCTTTTCTGTAAATACCTTCCTTTCTCATTACATTGTCAAATACTCCAAACTTCACAACACTGATGACTTAACCTGATATTTATCTCCTCTCTCTACCTCTGCTCCTTTCCTATATTTTATTACCTTTCCTGCCTTCTGCCAAGGTGGGTTCTGTCCTGTGGGGGTTTTGTTCCACTGGGATTTGATCCCACACTCATGGTCCAGTAAGTCTCCTGCAGTGCTGCTCTCTTCTCTTGTTCCTAGACTACCTCCACTATTACTTCTACTAGTACTATCTCTTCACTAAGTCTCCATCTTCTGACTCACTGCCATCGTTTATAATTTACAACGTTCCTTCAATCCTCAATGCCACACAGGTCCTCAATCTACAAACACATTGTATTCCTGTTTTTTCAGGTAATAAACAAGTTGCTTGTACAGAAAACAATAGCACAGAGGATGGAATGTTGCATGTTTATATTGCGAGTTGACAACTGTACCGTTCTGATTACTTCCTACATGTTAAATTTGAAGTTTTGGTGTAACTTATGGTGTTCGTAAGTTTGGGAACTTTCTGTATCTTAAATACTGTAGGTAACTTCCTGTATAAATAATACTGTACTGTAATAGTGTTAAATACGTCACTTAGAATACTAACAAAATATTCTGTTAAATGGATATACAATATCTAGAATTCCTAGACAATACTGCTGATCAATCAGGGACCGGCTGGGGCTTGAACCCATGGTGAGTCCTGAAACTCACAGACCAGTGCATTATCCACTTGGGCAGATGGCCAAGTGGTTAATGCCTGCACGGGTTCTAACCCCAATCATTCCGTGATTTATTTGCAATCGTGTTACGATTTCACAAGTATTGTTGATGAATAAGGGACTCACCGTGGCAAGCATGCACTGGGACTCCTGGAAGGCACCGCAACAGCCCAGGAAGCCCATGATGAACATGACAGCTCCCACCGCCATGAGGAAGTACAGCACATAGTTGTAGCCTTCAATGTCCTGCGTCACTGGTGCCATCCTGGCACCGTCCAGGTACATCCATAACGACGTGCCCAGCAGAGCTCCTCCCAAGATCTGTTGGTACAAACATCAAGGTTATTAATCTCTATCTGCTAATAGCTTCAAAGTTACTGTAAAACACACACCTCCTTTCCCTAATATAATCCTAGCAACAATTAAATATAGCCTCTCCTCACTTAACGACAGAGTTCCGTTCCTGAGACCACGTTGTTAAACAAATTCGTCACTAAGTGAGGAGCAAACTGTAATGGTAGTGAGTTTGTGTCAACCATCTTTGATATGGTTTTAATGTCACCTTTGCACAATTTATAACATTTCTGGTATATTTTTAAATGTTTATACAGTAGTGTATTGTGTATTGTAATAAACAGAATAGAGGAAATCAGCTCTAATATACATTATTTTGGTATGCATACTGGTCAGAGAGCCCGTCGTAAGTCCGAGTCGTCAGTATACGAGTATGTTGCTAAGTGAGGAGAGGCTGTATGTTAAATGTGTTAAAAATGTATTAATATACAATAAAAATACAATTCTTTCAATCATAAATATATTAAAAACTATATTCTTATTCTCACTACTTGTAATATAATTCAACTTTAAATATGGTAATACAACTAGAGGCAAGTATGAGGGAGAAATTACCAACAAGCTATTATCTTTTTTGTTTATTATTAACACATCGGCCATTTCCCACCAAGGCAGGGTGGCCACCAAGGCAGGGTGGCCACCAAGGCAGGGTGGCCACCAAGGCAGGGTGGCCACCAAGGCAGGGTGGCCACCAAGGCAGGGTGGCCAACAAGGCAGGGTGGCCACCAAGGTAGGGTGGCCACCAAGGCAGGGTGGCCACCAAGGCAGGGTGGCCACCAAGGCAGGGTGGCCACCAAGGCAGGGTGGCCACCAAGGTAGGGTGGCCACCAAGGCAGGGTGGCCCCCAAGGCAGGGTGGCCACCAAGGCAGGGTGGCCACCAAGGCAGGGTGGCCCCCAAGGCAGGGTGGCCACCAAGGCAGGGTGGCCACCAAGGCAGGGTGGCCACCAAGGCAGGGTGGCCACCAAGGCAGGGTGGCCACCAAGGCAGGGTGGCCACCAAGGCAGGGTGGCCACCAAGGCAGGGTGGCCACCAAGGCAGGGTGACCACCAAGGCAGGGTGACCACCAAGGCAGGGTGACCACCAAGGCAGGGTGACCACCAAGGCAGGGTGGCCACCAAGGCAGGGTGGCCACCAAGGCAGGGTGACCACCAAGGCAGGGTGGCCACCAAGGCAGGGTGGCCACCAAGGCAGGGTGACCACCAAGGCAGGGTGGCCACCAAGGCAGGGTGGCCACCAAGGCAGGGTGGCCACCAAGGCAGGGTGACCACCAAGGCAGGGTGGCCACCAAGGCAGGGTGGCCACCAAGGCAGGGTGGCCACCAAGGCAGGGTGACCACCAAGGCAGGGTGGCCACCAAGGCAGGGTGGCCACCAAGGCAGGGTGGCCACCAAGGCAGGGTGACCACCAAGGCAGGGTGACCACCAAGGCAGGGTGACCACCAAGGCAGGGTGGCCACCAAGGCAGGGTGACCACCAAGGCAGGGTGGCCACCAAGGCAGGGTGGCCACCAAGGCAGGGTGGCCACCAAGGCAGGGTGACCACCAAGGCAGGGTGACCACCAAGGCAGGGTGACCACCAAGGCAGGGTGGCCACCAAGGCAGGGTGACCACCAAGGCAGGGTGACCACCAAGGCAGGGTGGCCACCAAGGCAGGGTGGCCACCAAGGCAGGGTGACCACCAAGGCAGGGTGACCACCAAGGCAGGGTGCCACCAAGGCAGGGTGGCCACCAAGGCAGGGTGACCACCAAGGCAGGGTGACCACCAAGGCAGGGTGGCCACCAAGGCAGGGTGGCCACCAAGGCAGGGTGACCACCAAGGCAGGGTGGCCACCAAGGCAGGGTGGCCACCAAGGCAGGGTGGCCACCAAGGCAGGGTGACCACCAAGGCAGGGTGGCCACCAAAGCAGAGTGTAGACACTGTACTTCCCATCTCCAGGACTCGGGGTCCAGCCTGCCAGTTTCCCTGAATCCCTTCATAAATGTTACCTTAGTTACACTCCAACAGCATGCCAGGTCCTAAACACCATTTGTCTCCATTTGCTCCTATCAAACACGGTCACGCACGCCTGCTGGAAGTCCAAGCCCCTCGCACACAAAACCTCCTTTACCCCCTCCCTCCAACCTTTCCTAGGTCGACCCCTACCCCGCCTTCCTTCCACTACAGATTTATACACTCTCAAAGTTATTCTATTTTGTTCTAACCTCTGTACTTGTCCAAACCATCTCATAAGATGCTCGCTCATAAGACTCATAAGATGCTCGCTCATAAGATGCTCGCTCATAAGATGCTCGCTCATAAGATACTCATAAGATGCTCGCTCATAAGATACTCATAAGATACTCACTCATAAGACACTCATAAGATGCTCACTCATAAGACACTCATAAGATGCTCGCTCATAAGATACTCATAAGATGCTCGCTCATAAGATACTCATAAGATGCTCACTCATAAGATACTCATAAGATGCTCACTCATAAGACACTCATAAGATGCTCACTCATAAGACACTCATAAGATGCTCGCTCATAAGATACTCATAAGATGCTCGCTCATAAGATACTCATAAGATGCTCACTCATAAGATACTCATAAGATGCTCACTCATAAGACACTCATAAGATGCTCACTCATAAGACACTCATAAGATGCTCACTCATAAGATACTCATAAGATGCTCACTCATAAGATGCTCACTCATAAGACACTCATAAGATGCTCGCTCATAAGATACTCATAAGATGCTCGCTCATAAGATACTCATAAGATGCTCGCTCATAAGATACTCAAAAGATGCTCACTCATAAGACACTCATAAGATGCTCATAAGACACTCATAAGATACTCACTCATAAGACACTCATAAGATGCTCACTCATAAGATACTCATAAGATGCTCACTCATAAGATACTCATAAGATGCTCACTCATAAGATGCTCACTCATAAGACACTCAGCTCACTCATAAGATGCTCACTCATAAGATACTCATAAGATGCTCACTCATAAGATACTCGTAAGATGCTCACTCATAAGATACTCATAAGATGCTCATAAGATACTCATAAAATGCTCACTCATAAAATGCTCACTCATAAAATTCTCACTCATAAAATGCTCACTCATAAAATACTCATAAAATGCTTATAAAATGATCACTCATAAAATGCTCACTCATAAAATGCTCGCTCATAAAATACTCACTCATAAAATGCTCTCATAAAATGCTCACTCATAAAATGCTCTCATAAAATTCTCACTCATAAAATGCTCACTCATAAAATGCTCACTCATAAAATGCTCACTCACAAAATGCTCACTCATAAAATGCTCACTCATAAAATGCTCACTCATAAAATGCTCACTCATAAAATGCTCACTCATAAAATGCTCACTCATAAAATGCTCACTCATAAAATGCTCATAAAATGCTCACTCATAAAATGCTCACTCATAAAATGCTTGCTCATAAAATGCTCACTCATAAAATGCTCACTCATAAAATGTTCACTCATAAAATGTTCACTCATAAAATGCTCACTCATAAAATGCTCATAAAATGCTCACTCATAAAATGTTCACTCATAAAATGTTCACTCATAAAATGCTCACTCATAAAATGCTCACTCATAAAATGCTCGCTCATAAAATGATCGCTCATAAAATGCTCACTCATAAAATGCTCACTCATAAAACGCTTGCTCATAAAATGCTCACTCATAAAATGCTCACTCATAAAATGCTCACTCATAAAATGTTCACTCATAAAATGCTTGCTCATAAAATGCTCACTCATAAAATGCTCACTCATAAAATGCTTGCTCATAAAATGTTCACTCATAAAATGCTCACTCATAAAATGTTCACTCATAAAATGCTCACTCATAAAATGTTCACTCATAAAATGCTTGCTCATAAAATGCTCACTCATAAAATGTTCACTCATAAAATGCTTGCTCATAAAATGCTCACTCATAAAATGTTCACTCATAAAATGCTTGCTCATAAAATGCTCACTCATAAAATGCTTGCTCATAAAATGCTCACTCATAAAATGTTCACTCATAAAATGCTTGCTCATAAAATGCTCACTCATAAAATGCTCACTCATAAAATGCTTGCTCATAAAATGCTCACTCATAAAATGTTCACTCATAAAATGCTTGCTCATAAAATGCTCACTCATAAAATGTTCACTCATAAAATGCTTGCTCATAAAATGCTCACTCATAAAATGTTCACTCATAAAATGCTTGCTCATAAAATGCTCACTCATAAAATGTTCACTCATAAAATGCTTGCTCATAAAATGCTCACTCATAAAATGTTCACTCATAAAATGCTTGCTCATAAAATGCTCACTCATAAAATGTTCACTCATAAAATGCTTGCTCATAAAATGCTCACTCATAAAATGCTCACTCATAAAATGCTCACTCATAAAATGTTCACTCATAAAGTGCTTGCTCATAAAATGCTCACTCATAAAATGCTTACTCATAAAATGCTCACTCATAAAATGCTTGCTCATAAAATGTTCACTCATAAAGTGCTCACTCATAAGATGTTCACGGCCTGGTCATGGACCAGGCCGTGGGGGCACCGACCCCTCTAACACCCTCAAGGTAGACTCCCTACAGGTATAGGGTCATTGATTCCTCCCTCTTCCATAACCGATGTAAATTATGATGTACCTTTCTCGCCTGTGTTCCAAGGAATACAGTTGAAGAGACTTCAAGCATTATCAGTAGGTCAGATGAATGTGAACGACAGTGAAAGGTGTCTGTTAGTATACTGTTAGTATACAACAGTAGTCCAGCCTGGAGAGACCTGGTTACTAAAACACCATCATTACCTCGTTATTTCTTATATTTATGGTGATTGTGGTGGTGGTGGATAATGGTGGTGGTTGTAGATGGATATACCTTTGAAGAGTTTCGAGAGTTTCTCTACTCTCTGAGCCCGGGCATGGGCCAGGCTTGTCTGGATAATGATGGTAGTTGTGGATGGATAATGATGGTAGTTATGGACGGATAATGATGGTAGTTATGGACGGATAATGATGGTAGTTATGGATGGATAATGATGGTAGTTGTGGACGGATAATGATGGTAGTTATGGACGGATAACGATGGTAGTTGTGGATGGATAATGATGGTAGTTGTGGATGGATAATGATGGTAGTTATGGATGGATAATGATGGTAGTTGTGGACGGATAATGATGGTAGTTGTGGATGGATAATGATGGTAGTTGTGGATGGATAATGATGGTAGTTGTGGATGGATAATGATGGTAGTTGTGGATGGATAATGATGGTAGTTGTGGACGGATAATGATGGTAGTTGTGGATGGATAATGATGGTAGTTGTGGATGGATAATGATGGTAGTTGTGGATGGATAATGATGGTAGTTGTGGATGGATAATGATGGTAGTTGTGGATGGATAATGATGGTAGTTGTGGACGGATAATGATGGTAGTTGTGGATGGATAATAATGGTAGTTGTGGACGGATAATGATGGTAGTTGTGGATGGATAATAATGGTAGTTGTGGACGGATAATGATGGTAGTTGTGGATGGATAATGATGGTAGTTGTGGATGGATAATAATGGTAGTTGTGGATGGATAATGATGGTAGTTGTGGATGGATAATGATGGTAGTTGTGGACGGATAATGATGGTAGTTGTGGATGGATAATAATGGTAGTTGTGGACGGATAATGATGGTAGTTGTGGATGGATAATAATGGTAGTTGTGGACGGATAATGATGGTAGTTGTGGATGGATAATAATGGTAGTTGTGGACGGATAATGATGGTAGTTGTGGACGGATAATGATGGTAGTTGTGGATGGATAATAATGGTAGTTGTGGACGGATAATGATGGTAGTTATGGACGGATAATGATGGTAGTTACGGACGGATAATGATGGTAGTTGTGGATGGATAATGATGGTAGTTGTGGATGGATAATGATGGTAGTTGTGGACGGATAATGATGGTAGTTATGGACGGATAATGATGGTAGTTACGGACGGATAATGATGGTAGTTGTGGATGGATAATGATGGTAGTTATGGACGGATAATGATGGTAGTTATGGATGGATAATGATGGTAGTTGTGGATGGATAATGATGGTAGTTGTGGACGGATAATGATGGTAGTTATGGACGGATAATGAAGGTAGTTATGGACGGATAATGATGGTAGTTATGGACGGATAATGAAGGTAGTTATGGACGGATAATGATGGTAGTTATGGACGGATAATGATGGTAGTTATGTAAGAGATGGACAATAACAATGGTATTCAAAGGTTGCCGTGGTCGTCTAACATTTACATAATCCCACAGACCGCTAACTGAGCCTTCAAACTAACTAAGCTCCCTATAAACGTGATTTACACACTCGTTAACCCCGTTCTTGTGATAAACGTTGTCTTCTAAACCTTTAAATCTTTACACACTTGTTCACCCTGTTCTGACTCTTATTACTGACTAACAATGAAGACTCTTGACTCATAATGACTCCAACAACATGATCGTTGGAGAAGCCAGGTATAGATACTCAAAAATCCAGGACAAAAAGAATTAATGTACAGTTGCTATGGATCCCATCACACATTGGATTACTTGTTCATGATAAAGTTGATATGTTAGCCAAGAAGAGTATCCTTTGATACCTTTAAAGAGTTTTGAGAGTTTCTCTACTCTCTGAGCCCGGTCAGGGGCCAGGCTCAGAGAATGTAGAATATAACTGGTATATCTGTGTCTAGCATTAGGAATAATATTAAGTGAGAAGTAAATAATGAAATACGTTGTTATAGGGATGCAATTCGAAGCCTAAGTAGATTTATCAGTCATAATAACATGAACGTAGATAAGCAGGTTCATGGAGCAACTTGTAATGTGAACACTGATGTTGTAGTGGCCACGCTTAGGCTTGGTTACAAGTACTGACTGATGTTGTAGTGGCCAGACTTAGGCTTGGTTACAAGTACTGACTGATGTTGTAGTGGCCAGACTTAGGCTTGGTTACAAGTACTGACTGATGTTGTAGTGGCCAGGCTTAGGCTTGGTTACAAGTACTGACTGATGGTGTAGTGGCCAGACTTAGGCTTGGTTACAAGTACTGACTGATGTTGTAGTGGCCAGACTTAGGCTTGGTTACAAGTACTGACTGATGGTGTAGTGGCCAGACTTAGGCTTGGTTACAAGTACTGACTGATGTTGTAGTGGCCAGACTTAGGCTTGGTTACAAGTACTGACTGATGGTGTAGTGGCCAGACTTAGGCTTGGTTACAAGTACTGACTGATGTTGTAGTGGCCAGACTTAAGCTTGGTTACAAGTACTTCTGACAGTCACACAGACTGATGTAACCAGACTTAGGCTTGGTTACAAGTACTTCTGACAGTCACACAGACTGATGTAACCAGACTTAGGCTTGGTTACAAGTACTTCTGACAGTCACACAGACTGATGTAACCAGACTTAAGCTTGGTTACAAGTACTTCTGACAGTCACACAGACTGATGTAACCAGACTTAGGCTTGGTTACAAGTACTTCTGACAGACACACAGACTGATGTAAACAGACTTAAGCTTGGTTACAAGTACTTCTGACAGACACACAGACTGATGTAACCAGACTTAGGCTTGGTTACAAGTACTTCTGACAGACACACAGACTGATGTAAACAGACTTAAGCTTGGTTACAAGTACTTCTGACAGTCACACAGACTGATGTAACCAGACTTAGGCTTGGTTACAAGTACTTCTGACAGTCTGACAGACTGATGTAACCAGACTTAGGCTTGGTTACAAGTACTTCTGACAGACACACAGACTGATGTAAACAGACTTAAGCTTGGTTACAAGTACTTCTGACAGACACACAGACTGATGTAACCAGACTTAGGCTTGGTTACAAGTACTTCTGACAGACACACACTGATGTAACCAGACTTAGGCTTGGTTACAAGTACTTCTGACAGACACACAGACTGATGTAACCAGACTTAGGCTTGGTTACAAGTACTTCTGACAGTCACACTGACTGATGTAACCAGACTTAGGCTTGGTTACAAGTACTTCTGACAGACACACAGACTGATGTAACCAGACTTAGGCTTGGTTACAAGTACTTCTGACAGTCTGACAGACACACACATGATCAAATCAAATGCAAAGTACTTGATCAGTCTTATGGTCACTGTCTTGAACACTATGTGCTTAATTGTCCACTTATTGAGGAATACAGAGACAGACAGTATAATAACCTATGTGACATGTCAAGATACATTTATTAGAATAAGATACCAGACATATTAAGCAAATTCCTAAATTTGTTTGTAACAGATCAGTCAACTGTAGATCAAAATCCAAATGTACTCCTCTTAACCCTTTTGAAGCATAGTTCCTAGGCCTATTGTGTATCGATATGCTCTTGTGCTACTGTCAACAGGATGGATATGAGGTACACAATAAACTAGCCACTACCATCCACAGGATGGATATGAGGTGCACAATAAACTAGCCACTACCATCCACAGGATGGATATGAGGTGCACAATAAACTAGCCACTACCATCCACAGGATGGATATGAGGTGCACAATAAACTAGCCACTACCATCCACAGGATGGATATGAGGTGCACAATAAACTATCCACTACCATCCACAGGATGGATATGAGGTACACAATAAACTAGCCACTACCATCCACAGGATGGATATGAGGTACACAATAAACTAGCCACTACCATCCACAGGATGGATATGAGGTACACAATAAACTAACCACTACCATCCACAGGATGGATATGAGGTACACAATAAACTAGCCACTACCATCCACAGGATGGATATGAGGTACACAATAAACTAGCCACTACCATCCACAGGATGGATATGAGGTACACAATAAACTAGCCACTACCATCCACAGGATGGATATGAGGTACACAATAAACTAGCCACTACCATCCACAGGATGGATATGAGGTACACAAACTAGCCACTACCATCCACAGGATGGATATGAGGTACACAAACTAGCCACTACCATCCACAGGATGGATATGAGGCACACAATAAACTAGCCACTACCATCCACAGGATGGATATGAGGTACACAAACTAGCCACTACCATCCACAGGATGGATATGAGGTACACAATAAACTAGCCACTACCATCCACAGGATGGATATGAGGTACACAATAAACTAGCCACTACCATCCACAGGATGGATATGAGGCACACAATAAACTAGCCACTACCATCCACAGGATGGATATGAGGTACACAAACTAGCCACTACCATCCACAGGATGGATATGAGGTACACAATAAACTAGCCACTACCATCCACAGGATGGATATGAGGTACACAATAAACTAGCCACTACCATCCACAGGATGGATATGAGGTACACAATAAACTAGCCACTACCATCCACAGGATGGATATGAGGTACACAATAAACTAGCCACTACCATCCACAGGATGGATATGAGGTACACAAACTAGCCACTACCATCCACAGGATGGATATGAGGTACACAAACTAGCCACTACCATCCACAGGATGGATATGAGGCACACAATAAACTAGCCACTACCATCCACAGGATGGATATGAGGTACACAAACTAGCCACTACCATCCACAGGATGGATATGAGGTACACAATAAACTAGCCACTACCATCCACAGGATGGATATGAGGTACACAATAAACTAGCCACTACCATCCACAGGATGGATATGAGGCACACAATAAACTAGCCACTACCATCCACAGGATGGATATGAGGTACACAAACTAGCCACTACCATCCACAGGATGGATATGAGGTACACAATAAACTAGCCACTACCATCCACAGGATGGATATGAGGTACACAATAAACTAGCCACTACCATCCACAGGATGGATATGAGGTACACAATAAACTAGCCACTACCATCCACAGGATGGATATGAGGTACACAATAAACTAGCCACTACCATCCACAGGATGGATATGAGGTACACAATAAACTAACCACTACCATCCACAGGATGGATATGAGGCACACAATAAACTAGCCACTACCATCCACAGGATGGATATGAGGCACACAATAAACTAGCCACTACCATCCACAGGATGGATATGAGGTACACAAACTAGCCACTACCATCCACAGGATGGATATGAGGTACACAATAAACTAGCCACTACCATCCACAGGATGGATATGAGGTACACAATAAACTAGCCACTACCATCCACAGGATGGATATGAGGTACACAATAAACTAGCCACTACCATCCACAGGATGGATATGAGGTACACAATAAACTAGCCACTACCATCCACAGGATGGATATGAGGTACACAATAAACTAACCACTACCATCCACAGGATGGATATGAGGCACACAATAAACTAGCCACTACCATCCACAGGATGGATATGAGGCACACAATA
Source organism: Cherax quadricarinatus (assembly GCF_038502225.1). NCBI lineage: Eukaryota > Metazoa > Arthropoda > Malacostraca > Decapoda > Parastacidae > Cherax > Cherax quadricarinatus. Next base: position 7,246,476 of record NC_091380.1, on the reverse strand, counting down.
AACTAGCCACTACCATCCACAGGATGGATATGAGGTACACAAACTAGCCACTACCATCCACAGGATGGATATGAGGTACACAATAAACTAGCCACTACCATCCACAGGATGGATATGAGGTACACAATAAACTAGCCACTACCATCCACAGGATGGATATGAGGTACACAATAAACTAGCCACTACCATCCACAGGATGGATATGAGGTACACAATAAACTAGCCACTACCATCCACAGGATGGATATGAGGTACACAATAAACTAACCACTACCATCCACAGGATGGATATGAGGTACACAAACTAGCCACTACCATCCACAGGATGGATATGAGGCACACAATAAACTAGCCACTACCATCCACAGGATGGATATGAGGTACACAATAAACTAACCACTACCATCCACAGGATGGATATGAGGCACACAATAAACTAGCCACTACCATCCACAGGATGGATATGAGGTACACAATAAACTAACCACTACCATCCACAGGATGGATATGAGGTACACAAACTAGCCACTACCATCCACAGGATGGATATGAGGCACACAATAAACTAGCCACTACCATCCACAGGATGGATATGAGGTACACAAACTAGCCACTACCATCCACAGGATGGATATGAGGTACACAATAAACTAGCCACTACCATCCACAGGATGGATATGAGGTACACAATAAACTAACCACTACCATCCACAGGATGGATATGAGGTACTCAATAAACTAGCCACTACCATCCACAGGATGGATATGAGGCACACAATAAACTAGCCACTACCATCCACAGGATGGATATGAGGCACACAATAAACTAGCCACTACCATCCACAGGATGGATATGAGGCACACAATAAACTAGCCACTACCATCCACAGGATGGATATGAGGCACACAATAAACTAGCCACTACCATCCACAGGATGGATATGAGCTACACAATAAACTAGCCACTACCATCCACAGGATGGATATGAGGTACACAATAAACTAGCCACTACCATCCACAGGATGGATATGAGGTACACAATAAACTAGCCACTATCATCCACAGGATGGATATGAGGTACACAATAAACTAGCCACTACCATCCACAGGATGGATATGAGGTACACAATAAACTAGCCACTACCATCCACAGGATGGATATGAGGTACACAATAAACTAGCCACTACCATCCACAGGATGGATATGAGGTACACAATAAACTAGCCACTACCATCCACAGGATGGATATGAGGTACACAATAAACTAGCCACTACCATCCACAGGATGGATATGAGGTACACAATAAACTAGCCACTACCATCCACAGGATGGATATGAGGTACACAATAAACTAGCCACTACCATCCACAGGATGGATATGAGGTACACAATAAACTAGCCACTACCATCCACAGGATGGATATGAGGTACACAATAAACTAGCCACTACCATCCACAGGATGGATATGAGGTACACAATAAACTAGCCACTACCATCCACAGGATGGATATGAGGTACACAATAAACTAGCCACTACCATCCACAGGATGGATATGAGGTACACAATAAACTAGCCACTTCAACAGCAGAATCAAACAATCCACTTGGTTCTTGCAAACGATCAACACACAAAGGCAACACACACATTCCCACGTTTACCAAGAGATAAATATTAACATTATTTTTTAACGGAGAAGGAAGAGGTGAAATTCTTGATGACGAGGAGGAGGGAGAAGAGGAAAAAGGGAGTCTATAAGGGCGTAGAGAATGATAGAACAATGGAGATGGGAGAAGAGGATATTAAGGTGGATCTCAATGCCTCTTTCTGCCCCCTATATCACCCCCGTGAGTAAAAAAAAAAGAGAAGGAAGGTGTCCAGGAAATGGCAGGACAAATTAGAAAGGGTAGATAGTATTAGAGTTGATGTAATACTAAGTGTAGATACATGGTTCAGAGAACCCGTAATTTGATCAATTAGACGTGTGTAACACTTGGGTATCTTTACTGAGGAAATGTTGCGCCACACACTGGCTTCATCAGTCCATACAAAGGAGAACGGGGAAGCTCAGGAGGAGTTTGAGGTAATCAGTCCCTTAGTCTTTTCAAGACTGAGGGGCTGATTACGTCAACTCCAGGCTGAGGGACTGATTACATCAACTCCAGGCTGAGGGACTGATTACATCAACTCCAGGCTGAGGGACTGATTACATCAAACTACCCCTGATCTTCACCATTCTTCTCTGTATAAGACTGATGAAGCCAGTGTGTGGGCCAAACAGTTCCTCAAACATACCCAAATGTTGCATATATCTTAAGGCAACATACCACGAACAAGCGATGCAAGATGCAAAACAGCCACGGAGGGAGTTGAAAGATAGCTCTAGGCCTTTCTGCAACATTGCAAGCACCTGATGTGTTCATTGTGACACGAAAGGCCTAGAGCTATCTTCCAACTCCCTCTTAGTCTTCAATATGAGTCACAACTACGGGTTTGAGAAGAAAGAGATGAGAGAGGATGAGGCATGTCCACACTTGTCTCCCCCAGCCCATGATTGAACCCGGGTCATTTGGCTTGTAAGCCGGGTCAAGGCTGTGCGGAGACTTGTGTTGCCAAACACTGTTGTGCCTCATGCAACATTCCGGCAACAACAACCTCAACTACGACAAGGATACACAATTTGCATAATTTGAGAGAGGAGAGAGAGAGACACGGCCAGGTGCTGTGACTCGATCCCTGTAACCACAATTAGGCGAGTACATACACAGAGGAGCTGTGACTTGACCCCTGTAACCACAATTAGGCGAGTACATACACAGAGAGGAGCTGTGACTCGACCCCTGCAACCACAATTAGGCGAGTACATACACAGAGAGGAGCTGTGACTCGACCCCTGCAACCACAATTAGGCGAGTACATACACAGAGAGGAGCTGTGACTCGACCCCTACAACCACAATTAGGCGAGTACATACACAGAGAGGAGCTGTGAATCGACCCCTGCAACCACAATTAGGCGAGTACATACACAGAGAGGAGCTGTGACTCGACCCCTGCAACCACAATTAGGCGAGTACATACACAGAGAGGAGCTGTGACTCGAACCCTGCAACCACAATTAGGCGAGTACATACACAGAGAGGAGCTGTGACTCGACCCCTGCAACCACAATTAGGCGAGTACATACACAGAGAGGAGCTGTGAATCGACCCCTGCAACCACAATTAGGCGAGTACATACACAGAGAGGAGCTGTGACTCGACCCCTGCAACCACAATTAGGCGAGTATATACACACATACCTGCGATAGAGAAAGTTCTACTTCCCTCTCTCCTTCCTTCCCTCCCTCCCTCCGTCCCTGCCTCCCTGCCTGCCTCCCTGCCTGCCTCCCTGCCGGCCTCCCTGCCATGTGAGACAAGGTGAATGTGTACCACCCCGCCCACCTGCTCTACCTTTGACGTGTTTCAAGAGTGTTGCTACTCCCCCGGCCCGGCCCTCCACCAGGCTTGTCTGGTGCTTGTCTAGTCAACCAGGCTTGTCTTGTGCTTGTCTGGTCAACCAGGCTTGTCTGGTGATTGTCTGGTCAACCTGGCTTGTCTGGTGCTTGTCTAGTCAACCAGGCTTGTCTTGTGCTTGTCTGGTCAACCAGGCTTGTCTGGTGATTGTCTGGTCAACCTGGCTTGTCTGGTGCTTGTCTGGTCAACCAGGCTTGTCTGGTGCTTGTCTGGTCAACCAGGCTTGTCTGGTGATTGTCTGGTCAACCAGGCTTGTCTTGTGCTTGTCTGGTCAACCAGGCTTGTCTTGTGCTTGTCTGGTCAACCAGGCTTCTCTTGTACTTGTTAGGTCAACCAGGCTTGTCTGGTGCTTGTCTGGTCAACGAGGCTTGTCTGGTGCTTGTCTGGTCAACCAGGCTTGTCTGGTGATTGTCTGGTCAACCTGGCTTGTCTGGTGCTTGTTAGGTCAACCAGGCTTCTCTTGTGCTTGTTAGGTCAACCAGGCTTGTCTTGTGCTTGTCTGGTCAACCAGGCTTCTCTTGTGCTTGTTAGGTCAACCAGGCTTGTCTTGTGCTTGTTAGGTCAACCAGGCTTGTCTGGTGCTTGTCTGGTCAACGAGGCTTGTCTGGTGCTTGTCTGGTCAACCAGGCTTGTCTGGTGATTGTCTGGTCAACCTGGCTTGTCTGGTGCTTGTCTGGTCAACCAGGCTTGTCTGGTGCTTGTCTGGTCAACCAGGCTTGTCTGGTGATTGTCTGGTCAACCAGGCTTGTCTTGTGCTTGTCTGGTCAACCAGGCTTGTCTTGTGCTTGTCTGGTCAACCAGGCTTCTCTTGTACTTGTTAGGTCAACCAGGCTTGTCTGGTGCTTGTCTGGTCAACGAGGCTTGTCTGGTGCTTGTCTGGTCAACCAGGCTTGTCTGGTGATTGTCTGGTCAACCTGGCTTGTCTGGTGCTTGTCTGGTCAACCAGGCTTGTCTGGTGCTTGTCTGGTCAACCAGGCTTGTCTGGTGATTGTCTGGTCAACCAGGCTTGTCTGGTGATTGTCTGGTCAACCAGGCTTGTCTTGTGCTTGTCTGGTCAACCAGGCTTGACTTGTGCTTGTCTGGTCAACCAGGCTTCTCTTGTACTTCTTAGGTCAACCAGGCTTGTCTGGTGCTTGTCTGGTCAACCAGGCTTGTCTGGTGATTGTCTGGTCAACCAGGCTTGTCTTGTGCTTGTCTGGTCAACCAGGCTTGTCTTGTGCTTGTCTGGTCAACCAGGCTTCTCTTGTACTTGTTAGGTCAACCAGGCTTGTCTGGTGCTTGTCTGGTCAACCAGGCTTGTCTGGTGCTTGTCTGGTCAACCAGGCTTGTCTGGTGCTTGTCTGGTCAACCAGGCTTGTCTGGTGCTTGTCTGGTCAACCTGGCTTGTCTGGTCAACCAGGCTTGTCTGGTGCTTGTCTGGTCAACCAGGCTTGTCTGGTGCTTGTCTGGTCAACCAGGCTTGTCTGGTGCTTGTCTGGTCAACCTGGCTTGTCTGGTGATTGTCTGGTTAACCAGGCTTGTCTGGTGCTTGTCTGGTCAACCAGGCTTGTCTGGTGCTTGTCTGGTCAACCAGGCTTGTCTGGTGCTTGTCTGGTCAACCAGGCTTGTCTGGTGCTTGTCTGGTCAACCAGGCTTGTCTGGTGATTGTCTGGTCAACCTGGCTTGTCTGGTGCTTGTCTGGTCAACCAGGCTTGTCTGGTGCTTGTCTGGTCAACCAGGCTTGTCTGGTGATTGTCTGGTCAACCTGGCTTGTCTGGTGATTGTCTGGTTAACCAGGCTTGTCTGGTGCTTGCCTGGTCAACCAGGCTTGTCTGGTGATTGTCTGGTCAACCTGGCTTGTTTGGTGCTTGTCTGGTCAACCAGGCTTGTCTGGTGCTTGTCTGGTCAACCAGGCTTGTCTTGTGCTTGTCTGGAAAACCAGGCTTGTCTTGTGCTTGTCTGGTCAACCAGGCTTGTCTGGTCAACCAGGCTTGTCTGGTGCTTGTCTGGTCAACCAGGCTTGTCTGGTCAACCAGGCTTGTCTGGTGCTTGTCTGGTCAACCAGGCTTGTCTGGTGTTTGTCTGGTCAACCAGGCTTGTCTGGTGCTTGTCTGCTCAACCAGGCTTGTCTGGTGCTTGTCTGGTCAACCAGGCTTGTCTTGTGCTTGTCTGGTCAACCAGGCTTGTCTTGTGCTTGTCTGCTCAACCAGGCTTGTTTGGTGCTTGTCTGGTCAACCAGGCTTGTCTGGTGCTTGTCTGGTCAACCAGGCTTGTCTGGTCAACTAGGCTTGCCTGGTGCTTCTCTGGTCAACCAGCCTTGTCTGGTGTTTGTCTGGTCAACCAAGCTTGTCTTGTGCTTGTCTGGTCAACCAGGCTTGTTTGGTGCTTGTCTGGTCAACCAGGCTTGTCTGGACAACCAGGCTTGTCTTGTGCTTGTTAGGTCAACCAGGCTTGTCTTGTGCTTGTCTGGACAACCAGGCTTCTCTTGTGCTTGTCTGGTCAACCAGGCTTGTCTGGTCAATCAGGCTTGTCTTGTGCTTGTCTGCTCAACCAGGCTTGTTTGGTGCTTGTCTGGTCAACCAGGCTTGTCTGGTCAACCAGGCTTGTCTGGTGCTTGTCTGGTCAAACAGGCTTGTCTGGTGCTTGTCTGGCCAACCAGGCTTGTCTGGTGCTTGTCTGGTCAACCAGGCTTGTTTGGTGCTTGTCTGCTCAACCAGGCTTGTCTGGTGTTTGTCTGCTCAACCAGGCTTGTCTGGTGCTTGTCTGGTCAACCAGGCTTGTCTGGTGCTTGTCTGGTCAACCAGGCTTGTTTGGTGCTTGTCTGGTCAACCAGGCTTGTTTGGTGCTTGTCTGGTCAACCAGGCTTGTCTGGTGCTTGTCTGGTCAACCAGGCTTGTCTTGTGCTTGACTAGTCAACCAGGCTTGTCTGGTGCTTGTCTGGTCAACCAGGCTTGTCTGGTGCTTGTCTGGTCAACCAGACTTGTCTGGTGTTTGTCTGGTCAACCAGACTTGTTTGGTGCTTGTCTGGTCAACCAGGCTTGTTTGGTGCTTGTCTGGTCAACAAGGCTTGTCTGGTCAACAAGGCTTGTCTGGTCAACCAGGCTTGTCTGGTGCTTGTCTGGTCAACCAGGCTTGTTTGGTGCTTGTCTGGTCAACCAAGCTTGTTTGGTGCTTGTCTGGTCAACCAGGCTTGTCTGGTGCTTGTCTGGTCAACCAGGCTTGTTTGGTGCTTGTCTGGTCAACCAGGCTTGTTTGGTGCTTGTCTGGTCAACCAGGCTTGTCTGGTGCTTGACTGGTCAACCAGGCTTGTCTGTTGCTTGACTGGTCAACCAGGCTTGTCTGGTGCTTGTCTAGTCAACCAGGCTTGTTTGGTGCTTGTCTGCTCAACCAGGCTTGTCTGGTGTTTGTCTGGTCAACCAGGCTTGTCTGGTAAACCAGGCTTGTTTGGTGCTTGTCTGGTCAACAAGGCTTGTCTGGTCAACAAGGCTTGTCTGGTCAACCAGGCTTGTCTGGTGCTTGTCTGGTCAACCAGGCTTGTCTGGTGCTTGTCTGGTCAACCAGGCTTGTTTGGTGCTTGTCTGGTCAACCAAGCTTGTTTGGTGCTTGTCTGGTCAACCAGGCTTGTCTGGTCAACCAGGCTTGTTTGGTGCTTGTCTGGTCAACCAGGCTTGTTTGGTGCTTGTCTGGTCAACCAGGCTTGTCTGGTGCTTGACTGGTCAACCAGGCTTGTCTGGTGCTTGACTGGTCAACCAGGCTTGTTTGGTGCTTGTCTGCTCAACCAGGCTTGTCTGGTGTTTGTCTGGTCAACCAGGCTTGTCTGGTCAACCAGGCTTGTCTGGTCAACCAGGCTTGTCTGGTCAACAAGGCTTGTCTGGTGCTTGTCTGTTCAACCAGGCTTGTCTGGTGCTTGTCTGGTCAACCAGGCTTGTCTGGTCAACCAGGCTTGTCTGGTGCTTGTCTGGTCAACCAGGCTTGTCTGGTGCTTGTCTGGTCAACCAGGCTTGTCTGGTGCTTGTCTGGTCAACCAGACTTGTTTGGTGCTTGTCTGGTCAACCAGGCTTGTTTGGTGCTTGTATGGTCAACCAGGCTGGTCTGGTCAACCAGGCTTGTCTGGTGCTTGTCTGGTGCTTGTCTGGTCAACCAGGCTTGTTTGGTGCTTGTCTGGCCACCCAGGCTTGTCTGGTGCTTGTCTGGTTAACCAGGCTTGTCTGGTTAACCAGGCTTGTCTGGTCAACCAGGCTTGTTTGGTGCTTGTCTGGTCAACCAGGCTTGTTTGGTGCTGGTCTGGTTAACCAGGCTTGTTGGTGCTGGTCTGGTCAACCAGGCTTGTTTGGTGCTTGTCTGGTCAACCAGGATTGTCTTGTGCTTGTCTGGTCAACCAGGCTTGTCTAGTGCTTGTCTGGTCAACCAGGTTTGTTTGGTGCTGGTCTGGTCAACCAGGCTTGTTTGGTGCTGGTCTGGTCAACCAGGCTTGTCTGGTGCTTGTCTGGTCAACCAGGCTTGTCTTGTGCTTGTCTGGTCAACCAGGCTTGTCTGGTGCTTGTCTGCTCAACCAGACTTGTCTGGTCAACCAGGCTTGTTTGGTGCTTGTCTAGTCAACCAGGATTGTCTTGTGCTTGTCTGGTCAACCAGGCTTGTCAAGTGCTTGTTTTGTCAACCAGGCTTGTTTGGTGCTGGTCTGGTCAACCAGGCTTGTTTGGTGCTGGTCTGGTCAACCAGGCTTGTCTGGTGCTTGTCTGGTCAACCAGGCTTGTCTGGTCAACCAGGCTTGTTTGGTGCTTGTCTGGTCAACCAGGCTTGTCTGGCGCTTGTCTGGTCAACCAGGCTTGTCTGCTGCTTGTCTGGTCAACCAGGCTTGTCTGCTGCTTGTCTGGTCAACCAGGCTTGTCTGGTGCTTGTCTGGTCAACCAGACTTGTCTGGGCTTGTTTGGTCAACCAGGTTTGTCTGGTGCTGGTCTGGTCAACCAGGCTTGTCTAGTGCTTGTCTGGTCAACCAGGCTTGTTTGGTCAACCAGGCTTGTCTAGTGCTTGTTTGGTCAACCAGGCTTGTTTGGTGCTGGTCTGGTCAACCAGGCTTGTTTGGTGCTGGTCTGGTCAACCAGGCTTGTCTTGTGCTTGTCTGGCCAACCAGGCTTGTTTGGTGCTTGTCTGGTCAAACAGGCTTGTTTGGTGCTTGTCTGGTCAACCAGGTTTGTTTGGTGCTGGTCTGGTCAACCAGGCTTGTCTTGTGCTTGTCTGGTCAACCAGGCTTGTCTTGTGCTTGTCTAGTCAACCAGGCTTGTCTAGTGCTTGTCTAGTCAACCAGGCTTGTCTAGTGCTTGTCTGGTCAACCAGGCTTGTCTTGTGCTTGTCTGGTCAACCAGGCTTGTCTTGTGCTTGTCTGGTCAACCAGGCTTGTCTTGTGCTTGTCTGGTCAACCAGGCTTGTCTGCTGCTTGTCTGCTCAACCAGGCTTATTTGGTGCTTGTCTGCTCAACCAGGTTTGTTTGGTGCTTCTCTGCTCAACCAGGCTTGTCTGCTGCTTGTCTGCTCAACCAGGCTTGTTTGGTGCTTGTCTGCTCAACCAGGCTTGTTTGGTGCTGGTCTGGTCAACCAGGCTTGTCTGCTGCTTGTCTGGCCAACCAGGCTTGTCTGATGCTTGTCTGGTCAACCAGGCTTGTCGGCTGCTTGTCTGCTCAACCAGGCTTGTTTGGTGCTTGTCTGCTCAACCAGGCTTGTCTGCTCAACCAGGCTTGTTTGGTGCTTGTCTGGTCAACCAAGCTTGTCTGGTGCTTGTCTGCTCAACCAAGCTTGTCTGGTCAACCAGGCTTGTCTTGTGCTTGTCTGGTCAACCAGGCTTGTCTTGTGCTTGTCTGGTCAACCAGGCTTGTCTGCTGCTTGTCTGCTCAACCAGGCTTGTCTGATGCTTGTCTGTTCAACCAAGCTTGTCTGCTGCTTGTCTGCTCAACCAGGCTTGTTTGGTGATTGTCTGCTCAACCAGGCTTGTCTGGTGCTTGTCTGCACAACCAGGCTTGTTTGGTGTTTGTCTGGTCAACCAGGCTTGTCTGGTGCTTGTCTGGTCAACCAGGCTTATCTTGTGCTTGTCTGGCCAACCAGGCTTGTCTGCTGCTTCTCTGGTCATCCAGGCTTGTCTAGTGCTTGTTTGCTCAACCAGGCTTGTCTGGTGCTTGTCTGCTCAACCAGGCTTGTCTGCTGCTTCTCTGGTCATCCAGGCTTGTCTGGTGATTGTCTGCTCAACCAAGCTTGTCTGGTGCTTGTCTGCTCAACCAGGCTTGTTTTGTGCTTGTCTGGTCAACCAGGCTTGTCTGCTGCTTCTCTGGTCAACCAGGCTTGTCTGGTGCTTGTCTGGTCAACCAGGCTTTTTTGGTGCTTGTCTGGTCAACCAGGCTTGTCTGGTCAACAAGGCTTGTCTGGTGCTTGTTTGGTCAACCAAGCTTGTCTGGTCACCCAGGCTTGTCTGGTGCTTGTGTGGTCAACCAGGCTTGTTTGGTGCTTGTCTGGTCAACCAGGCTTGTCTGGTGCTTGTCTGGTCAACCAGGCTTGTCTGGTGCTTGTCTGGTCAGCCAGGCTTGTTTGGTGCTTGTCTGGTCAGCCAGGCTTGTCTGCTGCTTGTCTGGTCAACCAGGCTTGTCTGGTGCTTGTGTGGTCAACCAGGCTTGTTTGGTGCTTGTCTGGTCAACCAGGCTTGTCTGGTGCTTGTCTGGTCAACCAGGCTTGTCTGGTGCTTGTCTGGTCAGCCAGGCTTGTTTGGTGCTTGTCTAGTCAACCAGGCTTGTCTGCTGCTTGTCTGGTCAACCAGGCTTGTCTGGTGCTTGTGTGGTCAACCAGGCTTGTTTGGTGCTTGTCTGATCAACTAGGCTTGTCTGGTGCTTGTCTGGTCAACCAGGCTTGTCTGGTGCTTGTCTGGTCAACCAGGCTTGTCTGGTGCTTGTCTGGTCAACCAGGCTTGTCTGGTGCTTGTCTGCTCAATCAGGCTTGTTTGGCGCTTGTCTGGTCAACCAGACTTGTCTGGTGCTTGCCTGGTCAACCAGGCTTGTCTGGTGCTTGTCTGCTCAACCAGGCTTGTCTGGTGCTTGTCTGGTCAACCACTCATCATTATCACTGCATAGTCTGGAACAAGGTGGTCAGTCCCTCAGCCTGGAGAAGAGTTCAGCACTATGGTCTGGAACAAGGTAGTCAGTCCCTCAGCCTGGAGAAGAGTTCAGCACTATGGTCTGGAACAAGGTGGTCAGTCCCTCAGCCTGGAGAAGAGTTCAGCACCATGGTCTGGAACAAGGTGGTCAGTCCCTCAGCCTGGAGAAGAGTTCAGCACCATGGTCTGGAACAAGGTGGTCAGTCCCTCAGCCTGGAGAAGAGTTCAGCACCATGGTCTGGAACAAGGTGGTCAGTCCCTCAGCCTGGAGAAGAGTTCAGCACCATGGTCTGGGACAAGGTGGTCAGTCCCTCAGCCTGGAGAAGAGTTCAGCACCATGGTCTGGAACAAGGTGGTCAGTCCCTCAGCCTGGAGAAGAGTTCAGCACCATGGTCTGGAACAAGGTGGTCAGTCCCTCAGCCTGGAGAAGAGTTCAGCACCATGGTCTGGAACAAGGTGGTCAGTCCCTCAGCCTGGATAAGAGTTCAGCCTGCGGCTGAGGTCTTCTCCTGGCTGTAGGCATCTTTATTTGTAGACGTTTGGCCATACAGTAGTTGGTGGAACTGGAGTCATGTGGAGGTGACGAAAGAAGGGGAAACAACGAAGCAAAGGATAAGAGAAAGACAAGAGATGGGAGAGAGGGGGTGAGAAGGCCACATCAGACACGACCTTGAGGGAGGGAAGGAAGGAGAGAGTAACGGGATACGATGACACAGGTGCGGCACAAACAGGTGTGAAAACTTGTAGATAACGGCAGGTGAGAGAGATACAAGGTGTGAGAGTGTAGATATAACAGCAGGTGTGAGAGATACAAGGTGTGTGAGTGTAGATATAACAGTAGGTGAGAGATACAAGGTGTGTGAGTGTAGATATAACAGTAGGTGTGAGATACAAGGTGTGTGAGTGTAGATATAACAGTAGGTGAGAGATACAAGGTGTGTGAGTGTAGATATAACAGTAGGTGTGAGATACAAGGTGTGTGAGTGTAGATATAACAGTAGGTGAGAGATACAAGGTGTGTGAGTGTAGATATAACAGTAGGTGTGAGAGATACAAGGTGTGAGAGTGTAGATATAACAGCAGGTGAGAGATACAAGGTGTGAGAGTGTAGATATAACAGTAGGTGAGAGATACAAGGTGTGTGAGTGTAGATATAACAGTAGGTGAGAGATACAAGGTGTGTGAGTGTAGATATAACAGTAGGTGAGAGATACAAGGTGTGTGAGTGTAGATATAACAGTAGGTGAGAGATACAAGGTGTGTGAGTGTAGATATAACAGTAGGTGAGAGATACAAGGTGTGTGAGTGTAGATATAACAGTAGGTGTGAGATACAAGGTGTGTGAGTGTAGATATAACAGTAGGTGAGAGATACAAGGTGTGTGAGTGTAGATATAACAGTAGGTGTGAGATACAAGGTGTGTGAGTGTAGATATAACAGTAGGTGAGAGATACAAGGTGTGTGAGTGTAGATATAACAGTAGGTGTGAGATACAAGGTGTGTGAGTGTAGATATAACAGTAGGTGTGAGAGATACAAGGTGTGAGTGTAGATATAACAGTAGGTGAGAGAGATACAAGGTGTGAGTGTAGATATAACAGTAGGTGAGAGAGATACAAGGTGTGAGAGTGTAGATATAACAGTAGGTGAGAGAGATACAAGGTGTGAGAGTGTAGATATAACAGTAGGTGAGAGAGATACAAGGTGTGAGAGTGTAGATATAACAGTAGGTGAGAGAGATACAAGGTGTGAGAGTGTAGATATAACAGCAGGTGTGAGTGATACAAGGTGTGAGAGTGTAGATATAACAGTAGGTGAGAGAGATACAAGGTGTGAGAGTGTAGATATAACAGCAGGTGTGAGAGATACAAGGTGTGTGAGTGTAGATATAACAGTAGGTGAGAGATACAAGGTGTGAGAGTGTAGATATAACAGCAGGTGTGAGAGATACAAGGTGTGTGAGTGTAGATATAACAGCAGGTGTGAGAGATACAAGGTGTGTGAGTGTAGATATAACAGTAGGTGAGAGAGATACAAGGTGTGTGAGTGTAGATATAACAGTAGGTGTGAGAGATACAAGGTGTGAGAGTGTAGATATAACAGTAGGTGAGAGATACAAGGTGTGTGAGTGTAGATATAACAGTAGGTGAGAGAGATACAAGGTGTGTGAGTGTAGATATAACAGTAGGTGGGAGAGATACAAGGTGTGAGTGTAGATATAACAGTAGGTGTGAGAGATACAAGGTGTGTGAGTGTAGATATAACAGTAGGTGAGAGATACAAGGTGTGTGAGTGTAGATATAACAGAAGGTGAGAGAGATACAAGGTGTGTGAGTGTAGATATAACAGTAGGTGAGAGAGATACAAGGTGTGTGAGTGTAGATATAACAGTAGGTGAGAGATACAAGGTGTGTGAGTGTAGATATAACAGAAGGTGAGAGAGATACAAGGTGTGTGAGTGTAGATATAACAGTAGGTGAGAGATACAAGGTGTGTGAGTGTAGATATAACAGTAGGTGAGAGATACAAGGTGTGTGAGTGTAGATATAACAGTAGGTGAGAGATACAAGGTGTGTGAGTGTAGATATAACAGTAGGTGAGAGATACAAGGTGTGTGAGTGTAGATATAACAGTAGGTGAGAGATACAAGGTGTGTGAGTGTAGATATAACAGTAGGTGAGAGATACAAGGTGTGAGAGTGTAGATATAACAGTAGGTGAGAGAGATACAAGGTGTGAGAGTGTAGATATAACAGTAGGTGAGAGATACAAGGTGTGAGAGTGTAGATATAACAGTAGGTGAGAGAGATACAAGGTGTGAGAGTGTAGATATAACAGTAGGTGAGAGAGATACAAGGTGTGAGAGTGTAGATATAACAGTAGGTGAGAGAGATACAACGTGTGTGAGTGTAGATATAACAGTAGGTGAGAGATACAAGGTGTGTGAGTGTAGATATAACAGTAGGTGAGAGAGATACAACGTGTGTGAGTGTAGATATAACAGTAGGTGAGAGATACAAGGTGTGAGAGTGTAGATATAACAGTAGGTGAGAGAGATACAAGGTGTGAGAGTGTAGATATAACAGTAGGTGAGAGAGATACAAGGTGTGAGAGTGTAGATATAACAGTAGGTGAGAGAGATACAACGTGTGTGAGTGTAGATATAACAGTAGGTGAGAGATACAAGGTGTGTGAGTGTAGATATAACAGTAGGTGAGAGAGATACAACGTGTGTGAGTGTAGATATAACAGTAGGTGAGAGATACAAGGTGTGAGAGTGTAGATATAACAGTAGGTGAGAGATACAAGGTGTGTGAGTGTAGATATAACAGTAGGTGAGAGAGATACAACGTGTGTGAGTGTAGATATAACAGTAGGTGAGAGATACAAGGTGTGAGAGTGTAGATATAACAGTAGGTGAGAGATACAAGGTGTGTGAGTGTAGATATAACAGTAGGTGAGAGAGATACAACGTGTGTGAGTGTAGATATAACAGTAGGTGAGAGATACAAGGTGTGTGAGTGTAGATATAACAGTAGGTGAGAGATACAAGGTGTGTGAGTGTAGATATAACAGTAGGTGAGAGAGATACAAGGTGTGTGAGTGTAGATATAACAGTAGGTGAGAGAGATACAAGGTGTGTGAGTGTAGATATAACAGTAGGTGAGAGATACAAGGTGTGTGAGTGTAGATATAACAGTAGGTGAGAGATACAAGGTGTGTGAGTGTAGATATAACAGTAGGTGGGAGATACAAGGTGTGTGAGTGTAGATATAACAGTAGGTGGGAGATACAAGGTGTGTGAGTGTAGATATAACAGTAGGTGGGAGATACAAGGTGTGTGAGTGTAGATATAACAGTAGGTGAGAGATACAAGGTGTGTGAGTGTAGATATAACAGTAGGTGGGAGATACAAGGTGTGTGAGTGTAGATATAACAGTAGGTGAGAGAGATACAAGGTGTGTGAGTGTAGATATAACAGTAGGTGAGAGAGATACAAGGTGTGTGAGTGTAGATATAACAGTAGGTGAGAGATACAAGGTGTGTGAGTGTAGATATAACAGTAGGTGAGAGATACAAGGTGTGTGAGTGTAGATATAACAGTAGGTGAGAGATACAAGGTGTGTGAGTGTAGATATAACAGTAGGTGAGAGATACAAGGTGTGTGAGTGTAGATATAACAGTAGGTGAGAGAGATACAAGGTGTGTGAGTGTAGATATAACAGTAGGTGAGAGATACAAGGTGTGTGAGTGTAGATATAACAGTAGGTGAGAGATACAAGGTGTGTGAGTGTAGATATAACAGTAGGTGAGAGATACAAGGTGTGTGAGTGTAGATATAACAGTAGGTGAGAGAGATACAAGGTGTGTGAGTGTAGATATAACAGTAGGTGAGAGAGATACAAGGTGTGTGAGTGTAGATATAACAGTAGGTGAGAGATACAAGGTGTGTGAGTGTAGATATAACAGAAGGTGAGAGAGATACAAGGTGTGTGAGTGTAGATATAACAGTAGGTGGGAGATACAAGGTGTGTGAGTGTAGATATAACAGTAGGTGAGAGAGATACAAGGTGTGTGAGTGTAGATATAACAGTAGGTGGGAGATACAAGGTGTGTGAGTGTAGATATAACAGTAGGTGAGAGATACAAGGTGTGTGAGTGTAGATATAACAGTAGGTGAGAGATACAAGGTGTGTGAGTGTAGATATAACAGTAGGTGAGAGATACAAGGTGTGTGAGTGTAGATATAACAGTAGGTGGGAGATACAAGGTGTGTGAGTGTAGATATAACAGTAGGTGAGAGATACAAGGTGTGTGAGTGTAGATATAACAGTAGGTGAGAGATACAAGGTGTGTGAGTGTAGATATAACAGTAGGTGAGAGATACAAGGTGTGTGAGTGTAGATATAACAGTAGGTGAGAGATACAAGGTGTGTGAGTGTAGATATAACAGTAGGTGAGAGAGATACAAGGTGTGTGAGTGTAGATATAACAGTAGGTGAGAGATACAAGGTGTGTGAGTGTAGATATAACAGTAGGTGAGAGAGATACAAGGTGTGTGAGTGTAGATATAACAGTAGGTGAGAGAGATACAAGGTGTGTGAGTGTAGATATAACAGTAGGTGAGAGAGATACAAGGTGTGTGAGTGTAGATATAACAGTAGGTGAGAGATACAAGGTGTGTGAGTGTAGATATAACAGTAGGTGAGAGATACAAGGTGTGAGAGTGTAGATATAACAGTAGGTGTGAGAGATACAAGGTGTGAGAGTGTAGATATAACAGCAGGTGTGAGAGATACAAGGTGTGAGAGTGTAGATATAACAGTAGGTGTGAGAGATACAAGGTGTGAGTGTAGATATATCGAGATAGTTATATCAGAGACGTGAGTGTTGGTAGTCTTGCTAGGTACATGCTAGGTGATCAATGAGACTGTTGGTGCTAGCAGCTAGGACAGATGTTATAATATCGTGGAAAATGTTTTACGAAATAGAGAGAGAGAAAGAGAGAGAGAGAGAGAGAGATGGTTAGTGTGTGTGTGTGTGTGTGTGTGTGTTTGGTTGAACGTTGACACAGGCATCCATCACAGCCTGGTTGATCTAGCACCTGGTGTCACACGGATAATCTAGGTAGACAAACGTAAGTTAGAAGTTATAGAAGGATAAACAAAGATTATGTTAGAGATGGTGTAATATAGAATGTACTGAGAATATTATGACCTCTTGCAAGGCACCAGCCACACCCTCAGTGCCACACCCTCAGTGCCACACCCTCAGTGCCACACCCTCAGTGCCACACCCTCAGTGCCACACCCTCAGTGCCACACCCTCAGTGCCACACCCTCAGTGTTACACCCTCAGTGCCACACCCTCAGTGCCACACCCTCAGTGCCACACCCTCAGTGCCACACCCTCAGTGCCACACCCTCAGTGCCACACCCTCAGTGCCACACCCTCAGTGCCACACCCTCAGTGCCACACCCTCAGTGCCACACCCTCAGTGCCACACCCTCAGTGCCACACCCTCAGTGCCACACCCTCAGTGCCTCACCCTCAGTGCCACACCCTCAGTGCCACACCCTCAGTGCCACACCCTCAGTGCCACACCCTCAGTGCCACACCCTCAGTGCCACACCCTCAGTGCCACACCCTCAGTGCCACACCCTCAGTGCCACACCCTCAGTGCCACACCCTCAGTGCCACACCCTCAGTGTTACACCCTCAGTGCCACACCCTCAGTGCCACACCCTCAGTGCCACACCCTCAGTGCCACACCTCACAGTGTTACACCTTCACAGTGACACACCCTACAGTGTTACACCCTCACAGTGCCACACCCTACAGTGTTACACCCTCAGTGATACACCCTACAGTGTTACACCCTCACAGTGATACACCCTACAGTGTTACACCCTCACAGTGATACACTCTACAGTGTTACACCCTCACAGTGATACACCCTACAGTGTTACACCCTCACAGTGATACACCCTACAGTGTTACACCCTCACAGTGACACACCCTACAGTGTTACGCCCTCACAGTGCCACACCCTATAGTGTTACACCCTCACAGTGACACACCCTACAGTGCTACGCCCTCACAGTGCCACACCCTACAGTGTTACACCCTCACAGTGACACACCCTACAGTGTTACACCCTCACAGTGCCACACCCTACAGTGTTACACCCTCACAGTGATACACCCTACAGTGTTACACCCTCACAGTGATACACCCTACAGTGTTACACCCTCACAGTGATACACCCTACAGTGTTACACCCTCACAGTGATACACCCTACAGTGTTACACCCTCACAGTGATACACCCTACAGTGTTACACCCTCACAGTGATACACCCTACAGTGTTACACCCTCACAGTGACACACCCTACAGTGTTACGCCCTCACAGTGCCACACCCTATAGTGTTACACCCTCACAGTGACACACCCTACAGTGCTACGCCCTCACAGTGCCACACCCTACAGTGTTACACCCTCACAGTGACACACCCTACAGTGTTACGCCCTCACAGTGCCACACCCTATAGTGTTACACCCTCACAGTGACACACCCTACAGTGCTACGCCCTCACAGTGCCACACCCTACAGTGTTACACCCTCACAGTGACACACCCTACAGTGTTACGCCCTCACAGTGATACACCCTACAGTGTTACACCCTCACAGTGACACACCCTACAGTGTTACACCCTCACAGTGACACACCCTACAGTGTTACACCCTCACAGTGATACACCCTACAGTGTTACACCCTCACAGTGACACACCCTACAGTGTTACGCCCTCACAGTGATACACCCTACAGTGTTACACCCTCACAGTGACACACCCTACAGTGTTACGCCCTCACAGTGATACACCCTACAGTGTTACACCCTCACAGTGACACACCCTACAGTGTTACGCCCTCACAGTGACACACCCTACAGTGTTACACCCTCACAGTGACACACCCTACAGTGTTACACCCTCACAGTGATACACCCTACAGTGTTACACCCTCACAGTGATACACCCTACAGTGTTACACCCTCACAGTGATACACCCTACAGTGTTACGCCCTCACAGTGACACACCCTACAGTGTTACACCCTCACAGTGACACACCCTACAGTGTTACACCCTCACAGTGATACACCCTACAGTGTTACACCCTCACAGTGATACACCCTACAGTGTTACACCCTCACAGTGATACACCCTACAGTGTTACGCCCTCACAGTGACACACCCTACAGTGTTACACCCTCACAGTGACACACCCTACAGTGTTACACCCTCACAGTGCCACACCCTACAGTGTTACACCCTCACAGTGACACACCCTACAGTGTTACACCCTCACAGTGATACACCCTACAGTGTTACACCCTCACAGTGATACACCCTACAATGTTACACCCTCACAGTATAACACCCTACAGTGTTACACCCTCACAGTGACACACCCTACAGTGTTACACCCTCACAGTGATACACCCTACAGTGTTACACCCTCACAGTGATACACCCTACAATGTTACACCCTCACAGTGATACACCCTACAGTGTTACGCCCTCACAGTGATACACCCTACAGTGTTACACCCTCACAGTGATACACCCTACAGTGTTACACCCTCAGTGATACACCCTACAATGTTACACCCTCACAATATAACACCCTACAGTGTTACACCCTCACAGTGACACACCCTACAGTGTTACACCCTCACAGTGATACACCCTACAGTGTTACACCCTCACAGTGACACACCCTACAGTGTTACACCCTCACAGTGATACACCCTACAGTGTTACACCCTCACAGTGACACACCCTACAGTGTTACGCCCTCACAGTGATACACCCTACAGTGTTACACCCTCACAGTGATACACCCTACAGTGTTACACCCTCACAGTGACACACCTTACAGTGTTACACCCTCACAGTGATACACCCTACAGTGTTACACCCTCACAGTGATACACCCTACAGTGTTACACCCTCACAGTGATACACCCTACAGTGTTACGCCCTCACAGTGACACACCCTACAGTGTTACACCCTCACAGTGATACACCCTACAGTGTTACGCCCTCACAGTGATACACCCTACAGTGTTACACCCTCACAGTGATACACCCTACAGTGTTACACCCTCACAGTGATACACCCTACAGTGTTACACCCTCACAGTGATACACCCTACAGTGTTACGCCCTCACAGTGATACACCCTACAGTGTTACACCCTCACAGTGATACACCGTACAGTGTTACACCCTCACAGTGACACACCCTACAGTGTTACACCCTCACAGTGATACACCCTACAGTGTTACACCCTCACAGTGACACACCCTACAGTGTTACGCCCTCACAGTGATACACCCTACAGTGTTACACCCTCACAGTGATACACCTTACAGTGTTACACCCTCACAGTGATACACCCTACAGTGTTACACCCTCACAGTGCCACACCCTACAGTGTTACACCCTCACAGTGACACACCCTACAGTGTTACGCCCTCACAGTGATACACCCTACAGTGTTACACCCTCACAGTGACACACCCTACAGTGTTACACCCTCACAGTGACACACCCTACAGTGTTACACCCTCACAGTGATACACCCTACAGTGTTACACCCTCACAGTGACACACCCTACAGTGTTACGCCCTCACAGTGATACACCCTACAGTGTTACACCCTCACAGTGACACACCCTACAGTGTTACGCCCTCACAGTGATACACCCTACAGTGTTACACCCTCACAGTGACACACCCTACAGTGTTACGCCCTCACAGTGACACACCCTACAGTGTTACACCCTCACAGTGACACACCCTACAGTGTTACACCCTCACAGTGATACACCCTACAGTGTTACACCCTCACAGTGATACACCCTACAGTGTTACACCCTCACAGTGATACACCCTACAGTGTTACGCCCTCACAGTGACACACCCTACAGTGTTACACCCTCACAGTGACACACCCTACAGTGTTACACCCTCACAGTGATACACCCTACAGT
Organism: Cherax quadricarinatus; assembly: GCF_038502225.1. Taxonomy (NCBI): domain Eukaryota; kingdom Metazoa; phylum Arthropoda; class Malacostraca; order Decapoda; family Parastacidae; genus Cherax; species Cherax quadricarinatus. The sequence continues at coordinate 7,226,289 of NC_091380.1, read as the reverse complement.
GTTACACCCTCACAGTGATACACCCTACAGTGTTACACCCTCACAGTGATACACCCTACAGTGTTACGCCCTCACAGTGACACACCCTACAGTGTTACACCCTCACAGTGACACACCCTACAGTGTTACACCCTCACAGTGCCACACCCTACAGTGTTACACCCTCACAGTGACACACCCTACAGTGTTACACCCTCACAGTGATACACCCTACAGTGTTACACCCTCACAGTGATACACCCTACAATGTTACACCCTCACAGTATAACACCCTACAGTGTTACACCCTCACAGTGACACACCCTACAGTGTTACACCCTCACAGTGATACACCCTACAGTGTTACACCCTCACAGTGATACACCCTACAGTGTTACACCCTCACAGTGATACACCCTACAGTGTTACGCCCTCACAGTGATACACCCTACAGTGTTACACCCTCACAGTGATACACCCTACAGTGTTACACCCTCAGTGATACACCCTACAATGTTACACCCTCACAATATAACACCCTACAGTGTTACACCCTCACAGTGACACACCCTACAGTGTTACACCCTCACAGTGATACACCCTACAGTGTTACACCCTCACAGTGACACACCCTACAGTGTTACACCCTCACAGTGATACACCCTACAGTGTTACACCCTCACAGTGACACACCCTACAGTGTTACGCCCTCACAGTGATACACCCTACAGTGTTACACCCTCACAGTGATACACCCTACAGTGTTACACCCTCACAGTGACACACCTTACAGTGTTACACCCTCACAGTGATACACCCTACAGTGTTACACCCTCACAGTGATACACCCTACAGTGTTACACCCTGACAGTGATACACCCTACAGTGTTACGCCCTCACAGTGACACACCCTACAGTGTTACACCCTCACAGTGATACACCCTACAGTGTTACGCCCTCACAGTGATACACCCTACAGTGTTACACCCTCACAGTGATACACCCTACAGTGTTACACCCTCACAGTGATACACCCTACAGTGTTACACCCTCACAGTGACACACCCTACAGTGTTACGCCCTCACAGTGATTCACCCTACAGTGTTACACCCTCACAGTGATACACCGTACAGTGTTACACCCTCACAGTGACACACCCTACAGTGTTACACCCTCACAGTGATACACCCTACAGTGTTACACCCTCACAGTGACACACCCTACAGTGTTACGCCCTCACAGTGATACACCCTACAGTGTTACACCCTCACAGTGATACACCTTACAGTGTTACACCCTCACAGTGATACACCCTACAGTGTTACACCCTCACAGTGACACACCCTACAGTGTTACACCCTCACAGTGATACACCCTACAGTGTTACACCCTCACAGTGATACACCCTACAGTGTTACACCCTCACAGTGCCACACCCTACAGTGTTACACCCTCAGTGATACACCCTACAGTGTTACACCCTCACAGTGACACACCCTACAGTGTTACACCCTCACAGTGACACACCCTACAGTGTTACACCCTCACAGTGATACACCCTACAGTGTTACACCCTCACAGTGATACACCCTACAGTGTTACACCCTCACAGTGCCACACCCTACAGTGTTACACCCTCACAGTGACACACCCTACAGTGTTACACCCTCACAGTGACACACCCTACAGTGTTACACCCTCACAGTGATACACCCTACAGTGTTACACCCTCACAGTGATACACCCTACAGTGTTACACCCTCACAGTACAACACCCTACAGTGACACACCCTACAGTGTTACGCCCTCACAGTGACACACGCTACAGTGTTACACCCTCAGTGACACACCCTACAGTGTTACACCCTCACAGTACAACACCCTACATTGACACACCCTACAGAGTTAGGCCCACACAGTGACACACCCTACAGTGTTACACCCTCACAGTGACACACCCTACAGTGTTACGCCCTCACAGTGATACACCCTACAGTGTTACGCCCTCACAGTGACACACCCTACAGTGTTACGCCCTCACAGTGACACACCCTACAGTGTTACACCCTCACGGTGATACACCCTATAGTGTTACACCCTCACAGTGACACACCCTACAGTGTTACGCCCTCACAGTGACACACCCTACAGTGTTACGCCCTCACAGTGATACACCCTACAGTGTTACGCCGTCACAGTGACACACCCTACAGTGTTACGCCCTCACAGTGACACACCCTACAGTGTTACGCCCTCACAGTGACACACCCTACAGTGTTACGCCCTGACAGTGACACACCCTACAGTGTTACGCCCTCACAGTGACACACCCTACAGTGTTACGCCCTCACAGTGACACACCCTACAGTGTTACGCCCTCACAGTGACACACCCTACAGTGTTACGCCCTCACAGTGACACACCCTACAGTGTTACACCCTCACAGTGACACACCCTAGTGTTACACCCTCACAGTGACACACCCTACAGTGTTACACCCTCACAGTGACACACCCTACAGTGTTACGCCCTCACAGTGACACACCCTACAGTGTTACGCCCTCACAGTGACACACCCAACAGTGTTACGCCCTCACAGTGACACACCCTACAGTGTTACACCCTCAGTGACACACCCTACAGTGTTACGCCCTCACAGTGATACACCCTACAGTGTTACACCCTCACAGTACAACACCCTACAGTGACACACCCTACAGTGTTACGCCCTCACAGTGACACACCCTACAGTGTTACACCCTCACAGTGACACACCCTACAGTGTTACACCCTCAGTGACACACCCTACAGTGTTACACCCTCACAGTACAACACCCTACATTGACACACCCTACAGTGTTAGGCCCACACAGTGACACACCCTACAGTGTTACACCCTCACAGTGACACACCCTACAGTGTTATGCCCTCACAGTGACACACCCTACAGTGTTACACCCTCACAGTGATACACCCTACAGTGTTACGCCCTCACAGTGACACACCCTACAGTGTTACACCCTCACAGTGATACACCCTACAGTGTTACGCCCTCATAGTGACACACCCTACAGTGTTACACCCTCACAATATAACACCCTCACAGTGATACACCCTACAGTGTTACACCCTCACAGTGACACACCCTACAGTGTTACACCCTCACAGTGATACACCCTACAGTGTTACACCCTCACAGTGATACACCCTACAGTGTTACACCCTCACAGTGACACACCCTACAGTGTTACACCCTCACAGTGACACACCCTACAGTGTTACGCCCTCACAGTGATACACCCTACAGTGTTACACCCTCACAGTGACACACCCTACAGTGTTACGCCCTCACAGTGATACACCCTACAGTGTTACACCCTCACAGTGACACACCCTACAGTGTTACACCCTCACAGTGACACACCCTACAGTGTTACGCCCTCACAGTGATACACCCTACAGTGTTACACCCTCACAGTGATACACCCTACAGTGTTACACCCTCACAGTGACACACCCTACAGTGTTACGCCCTCACAGTGATACACCCTACAGTGTTATAATACAGCACTCACAATAAAGCACCCACAATACAACACCCACAATACAGTACCCACAATACAGTACCCACAATACAGCACCCACAATACAACACCCACAATACAGCACCCACAATACAACACCCACAATACAGCACCCACGATACAACACCCACAATACAGCACCCACGATACAACACCCACAATACAACACACACAATAGAGCACCCACAATACAACACCCACAATACAGCACCCACAATACAACACCCACAATACAGCACCCACGATACAACACCCACAATACAGCACCCACAATACAGCACCCACAATACAACACCCACAATACAGCACCCACAATACAACACCCACAATACAGCACCCACAATACAACACCCACAATACAGCACCCACGATACAACACCCACAATACAACACCCACAATACAACACCCACAATACAGCACCCAAAATACAACACCCACAATACAGTACCCACAATACAACACCCACAATACAACACCCACAATACAGCACCCACAATACAGCACCCACGATACAACACCCACAATACAGCACCCACAATACAGCACCCACAATACAACACCCACAATACAACACCCACAATACAACACCCACAATACAGCACCCACGATACAACACCCACGATACAACACAATACAACACCCACGACACAACACCCACAATACAACACCCACAATACAACACCCACGACACAACACCCACGACACAACACCCACAATACAACACCCACGATACAACATCCACGATACAACATCCACAATACAACACCCACAATACAACACCCGCAATACATCACCCACGATACAACACCCACAATACAACACCCACAATACAACACCCACAATACAACACCCACAATACAACACCCACAATACAACACCCACAATACAGCACCCACAATACAACACCCACAATACTGAACCCACAATACTGCACCCACAATACTGCACCCACAATACTGCACCCTCAATACTGTCATGTGGGGTTCGAACGTGGATTGGGTAAAAATACTCACGTAGGCTGGTAGTACGTATATTATAACGACGGAAGTATGGGAAGCGCCACAGCCGGCCTGCCTCTGTGCTCTCTATCGTAAGACTGACCCATGAGTGCTGATGGGCGAGGGGGTGTTTGAAATCCTGCTATGGTCAGCAGCAATATGAATACAGTCAGTGATTCACGCAGAGACGGTTGGTAGTGAGTCATCTACTGGTACACTGGTTACTGGTAACTGGTTACTAGGAACTGGTACTACTACTGAGAGCTCGGCGACGCTAACGTATGTCGTCCCGACATACAACTAATACAAACTAGAGATGGCAGGTATACGGCTTGGGCTGATTCTATACAATGTCAAAGTACACAACAATTGAACATTATAACATACATAAGTAGAACATTGGAATGGAAGCTTAAGTAACTGAAACTGTAATGCAATACAAGGTATAATATAGCACAACTCATCGAATGAAACTCAACGAATGAAACTCAACATTGAGATTACACAATAGAAGTGATAAAAAAAAATTTTGATCGATCGATCTGTATTCACGTGATCTACGGATTCTGAGGAAGGAATATATACAAAGAAAGAGTGTTTAACAGAAAGGCAGATTCGGTGCACGCAAATCTAGACTGTTAACTCTCAGAATTCGGAGAGAACGTGAACACAAAAAAAAAATTCTTGAATACTGGTAAGTTGATACTGTAATTATTCATCTATACAGGTTATTTACATTTAACCCCAACTCTGCTAGGGTGAGATTGACATATGCAGAATGAGTGTCATCTCTGGGAGGATCAAACTCTGTTGCACTGGCTAACTCATGCTGTATTTGAGGCAAATCTGAATTGGTAGTTACAAATGATACTTGAGGATTTCTCAATACCTGTCGTGTACGTAGGGAATAACGACATTCAGGTTGATCGTCTGAGTATCAGAGGAAGAGAGTACAGGATCAGGAGAATTGTCAGAGTCTGTCACATTAGTCTGGGTTGGAACATCATTGTCATCACATACTAACTTCATATGATCTAAATGCGATTCTTTATACTGACCAGTACTAATTTCTCTAACCTTATACTTATTACCAGTGATATGTTCAACTACTCGATAAGGACCAACAAACTTTTGATCAAGCTTTGGCATTGCAGACGTTTTGTTAAAATTAGTCAGCATAACTCTCGAACCTACTTTGATTTTGGATGGCTTTGCTCGAGTGTTTGCGACTTGTAAATTCTACTGTTGATTTATGAAGTGTTTCACGGATTCTTCTAAAAACACTTTGAGCTAAGCTGGTACGAGTTGCTATGAAATCATCAGGGTTGTAATTTGGTTTCGGATTAGAATATAACAACTCATAAGGCAAACGTTTATCTACACCGTACAATGCATAATGTGGAGTGTCACCTATAGAAACATTGTAAGCAGAATTTATAGCACACTGCACATCAGGTATAACTTCATCCCAAGTTTCACTGTTGGGATTGATAGTGGCTCTCAAGACATCAAGTACTTTCTTATTGGTTCGTTCCACTAACCCATTGCTGGCAGGATGATGAGGCACAATGGTGGATTTAGAGATCTTGTACAAGGTACACAAATTTTCAAGAATCTCATTACAGAATTCACCTCCATTATCTGTTACTAGGGACTTAGGGGTGGTATGCCTGCAGATAATGCGTTCTTTAAACGCTTTAGCTACTGTCTCGGCAGTCTTATCTGCAATAGGAACTAACTCACAATATCTGGTGAAATGGTCTACCATAACACACAGATGTTTGTTGCCCTGGAGGGAACATTGGAAATTAGTTAACAGATCTAGCGCAACTCTTTCCCACGGTTCGCTAGTAGTTGGATACACTTGGATTGGATTAGGGCCATTAGCATTACCTTTATGTTGCATGCAGACACTACATTTCTTAACATACTCAGAAATATCAGTTGCCATACGAGGCCAAAAGTATTTCAATCTGGCTTGTTTTACTGAACGATCCATACCAGGGTGTGCAACACCTGGTACATCGTGAACTAGCTGTAAGGCTACATTCACTAGTGACTGTGGAATTACTAACTGGTATACTCTTCTGCTAGGAGTACCCAACTCGGCTGTTCGATACAGTAATTCTTGGTTCATGACAAAGTCACTGATGGGTGCTGGTGGCTTCACAGTCTGAATAAGATCTTCCTGGAACAGGAATCGAATCACACCAGACCACATGGGATCTGTTCGTTGAGCATTCTTTACATCTTCAGCACTAAATGGAGGGTCTGCAGTTACTATACTAACATGTCGCGATAAGGCATCTGCGACTACATTTGACTTGCCAGGTAAGTGTTCAAAGGTGGGATTGAACTCTTGGATAGTCAAGGTCCATCTGGCTAACCTTCCAGTAGGTTGTTTGTTCTGGAATATAGGTATCAGTGGAGCATGGTCTGTCAAGACATGAACAGAGTACTGATAAATAATGTCTCGGAAGTGCTTTAAAGACCATACTATTGCTGAAGCTTCTTGCTCAGTTACTGTATAATTACGTTCAGCCTTTGTAAGGACTCGGCTAGCAAATGCAACTGCGTTGTACTTGCCATCGGTCTTCTGAGCTAGTACGGCACTTATGCCAATTGAACTAGCATCAGTTGTCAGATAGAAGGGCTTAGAAAAATCTGGAAATTTCAAAATTGGAGCAGATGTTAGCTTTTCTTTTAGAGTTTGGAATGCTCTTTCTTGACGGAAGGTCCAAACAAAAGGAGCATCTTTCTTAAGCAACTCAGAGGAGCAGCTATGGAAAAAAAATTGGCAATGAAAGATCTATAAAAACCTGCTAAGCCCACAAAGGATCTTACGGCATCAGCAGTTTTGGGAGTTGGAAAATTTAGTACTGCAGTTACTTTACTTTGGTCAGTCGTAACCCCTCTAGGAGTGACTACGTGACCAAGAAACTTAATTTCTGATCTGAAAAATTGACATTTAGACAGTTTGATCTTTAAATTGGCTTCTTCAAGCTTACCAAGTACTACATCAAGTCTTTTCAAGTGTGTATCCACGTCTTTAGACATGACGATTACGTCATCTAAGTACACCATAAGTGCATTACCTATGAGACCTCTAAAGATATTAGTCATGAGCCTTGAGAACGTGATAGGGGAGGATCGTAATCCAAACGCCATACGGAGGAAGTGATAATGACCTGTAGGAGTGGAGAATGCAGTTAGCTCTTGGCTGTCCTCGTGAAGAGGGACTTGCCAAAACCCTTGTAACAAATCCAGGGTTGAAAAGACTTTATCTCCGATGTTACGTAAAAGATCACCCAGTACAGGGAGTGGAAAGCCATCTGGAATAGTTTTCGCGTTTAACTTCCTAAAGTCAATTACTGGGCGCCAAGTACCATCCTTCTTAGGTACTAGGATCAAGGACGCATTCCAAGGTGAATTGCTAGGTGCAATAACTCCATCATCAAGCATTTGATTGATCAATTCTTCTGGGACAGCAACTTGTGAATGAGGCATTCTGTACGCAGGTATGTAGATAGGTCTAGTACCAGGTTCAAGTGGAATACGATGGGACAATAAGTTCGTTATACCCATCTTCTCACCTGGTAAAGCAATGGCTTTACGACGTTTGTTCAACAGAGTCAACAAACGCTTGACTTCATCTGGGAAGTCAGTGGGAGCTAAGTCTTTCTCCTCAACTGGTGGAACAGATTGATCCAGTGCAGTGGATGAGGTCTCCCCGGTAACAATACAACACCCACAATACAACCCCGACAATACAGCACCCACAATACAGCACCCACAATACAGCACCCACAATACAGCACCCACAATACAGCACCCACAATACAGCACCCACAATACTGCACCCACAATACAGCACCCACAATACAGCACCCACAATACAGCACCCACAATACAGCACCCACAATACAGCACCCACAATACAGCACCCACAATACTGCACCCACAATACAGCACCCACAATACAGCACCCACAATACAGCACCCACAATACTGCACCCACAATACAGCACCCACAATACTGCACCCACAACACAGCACACACAGTACAGCACCCACAATACAGCACCCACAATACAGCACCCACAATACAGCACCCACAATACTGCACCCACAATACAGCACCCACAATACAGCACCCACAATACAGCACCCACAATACAGCACCCACAATACAGCACCCACAATACAACCCCCATAATACAACCCCCATAATACAACCCCCACAATACAGCACCCACAATACAACCCCCACAATACAGCACCCACAATACAACCCCCACAATACAACCCCCACAATACAACCCCCGCAATACAACCCCCGCAATACAACCCCCACAATACAGCACCCACAATACAACCTCCACAATACAACCCCCACAATAAAACCCCCACAATAAAACCCCCACAATACAATCCCCACAATACAGCACCCACAATACAGCACCCACAACACAGCACCCACAACACAACCCCCAGAATACAACCCCCAGAATACAACCCCCACAATACAACCCCCACAATACAGCACCCACAACACAACCCCCAGAATATAACCCCCACAATACAACCCCCACAATACAACCCCCACAATACAACCCCCACAATACAACACCCACAATACAACACCCACAATACCACACAACTGTGGACCACACTAAGTCATGGATGGAAGGCCTGGGTTACCCCCACAATAAAACACCCACAATACAACACCCACAATACAACCCCCACAATACAACATCCACAATACAACACCCACAATACAACCCCCACAATACAACACCCACAATACAACCCCCACAATACCACACAACTGTGGACCACACTAAGTCATGGATGGAAGGCCTGGGTTACCCCCACAATAAAACACCCACAATACAACACCCACAATACAACCCCCACAATACAACATCCACAATACAACACCCACAATACAACCCCCACAATACAACACCCACAATACAACCCCCACAATACCACACAACTGTGGACCACACAAAGTCATGGATGGAAGGCCTGGGTTACCCCCACAATACAACACCCACAATACAACACCCACAATACAACACCCACAATACAACACCCACAATACAACCCCCACAATACAACACCCACAATACAACCCCCACAATACAACCCCCACAATACAACCCCCACAATACAACACCCACAATACAACACCCACAATACAACACCCACAATACAACACCCACAATACAACACCCACAATACAACCCCCACAATACAACACCCACAATACAACACCCACAATACAACCCCCACAATACAACCCCCACAATACAACACCCACAATACAACCCCCACAATACAACCCCCACAATACAACACCCACAATACAACACCCACAATACCACACAACTGTGGACCACACAAAGTCATGGATGGAAGGCCTGGGTTACCCCCACAATACAACACCCACAATACAACACCCACAATACAACATCCACAATACAACACCCACAATACAACCCCCACAATACAACACCCACAATACAACCCCCACAATACCACACAACTGTTGACCACACAAAGTCATGGATGGAAGGCCTGGGTTACCCCCACAATACAACACCCACAATACAACCCCCACAATACAACCCCCACAATACAACCCCCACAATACAACCCCCACAATACAACACCCACAATACAACCCCCACAATACAACCCCCACAATACAACCCCCACAATACAACCCCCACAATACAACCCCCACAATACAACACCCACAGTACAACACCCACAATACAACACCCACAATACAACACCCACAATACAACACCCACAATACAACCCCCACAATACAACCCCCACAATACAACCCCCACAATACAACCCCCACAATACAACCCCCACAATACAACCCCCACAATACAACCCCCACAATACAACCCCCACAATACAACCCCCACAATACAACCCCCACAATACAACCCCCAAAATACAACCCCCACAATACAGCACCCACAATACAACACCCACAATACAACACCCACAATACAGCACCCACAATACAACACCCACAATACAACACCCACAATACAACACCCACAATACAACACCCACAATACAACACCCACAATACAACACCCACAATACAACACCCACAATACAACACCCACAATACAACACCCACAATACAACACCCACAATACAACACCCACAATACAACACCCACAATACAACACAACTGTGGACCACACTAAGTCATGGATGGAAGGCCTGGGTTACCCCCACAATACAACACCCACAATACAACACCCACAATACAGCACCCACAATACAACACCCACAATACAACACCCACAATACAACACCCACAATACAACACCCACAATACAACACCCACAATACAACACCCACAATACAACACCCACAATACAACACCCACAATACAACACCCACAATACAACACCCACAATACAACACAACTGTGGACCACACTAAGTCATGGATGGAAGGCCTGGGTTACCCCCACAATACAACACCCACAATACAACACCCACAATACAACACCCACAATACAACACCCACAATACAACACCCACAATACCACACAACTGTGGACCACACTAAGTCATGGATGGAAGGCCTGGGTTACCCCCACAATACAACACCCACAATACAACACCCACAATACAGCACCCACAATACAGCACCCACAATACAACACCCACAATACAACACCCACAATACAACACCCACAATACAACACCCACAATACAACCCCCACAATACAACACCAACAATACAACACCCACAATACAACACCCACAATACCACACAACTGTGGACCACACTAAGTCATGGATGGAAGGCCTGGGTTATCAGAGGACACCCACAATACAACCCCCACAATACAACACCCACAATACAACACCCACAATACAACCCCCACAATACAACACCCACAATACCACACAACTGTGGACCATACTAAGTCATGGATGGAAGGCCTGGGTTATCAGAGGACACCCACAATACAACCCCCACAATACAACACCCACAATACAACACCCACAATACAACCCCCACAATACAACACCCACAATACCACACAACTGTGGACCATACTAAGTCATGGATGGAAGGCCTGGGTTATCAGAGGACAGTGGAAAATGAATCAATATTTGCAGGGTACAAGGGCAAGCAGTGACCACCTCAGACACTGGACTCAGAATAATGCACTGCCCGGGCCTCTACCTTCTCAACCTCCTTCTCGACCTACTACTCCTCCTCCTCCTACTTCTACTCTTCCTCCTCCTAATCTGCCGGTTCCTCTTACAGGAGGTGACTAGCGTCACCACCGAGCCTGGCCCATGGCCGGGCTCCGAGACTCGTCACAGGTATAACACTACCTTACTCTTAGTAAACTTACTGATGTGCCACTGCTACATGCACCCACGTAGTATCCTGGAAGAGTCTTACAGTCAGAGATCTTTCACACGTCTCAATGCGTCATCAGGAGTAGCTAACACAGAGGTGTAAGTCAAAGATGTATTTCCACGATATAGTGTTTCTACACAAATAGATATTTACTTGTTGTGTAGAAAGCATGTCGGCTTCCTGCAAACACAACTGTGTGGTATGTAGTGCACATGGTGTGGTAGGTGATATGGTGTGGTGTGGTAGGTGATATACATGGTGTGGTAGGTGATATACATGGTGTGGTAGGTGATATACATGGTGTGGTAGGTGATATACATGGTGTGGTAGGTGATATACATGGTGTGGTAGGTGATATACATGGTGTGGTAGGTGATATACATGGTGTGGTAGGTGATATACATGGTGTGGTAGGTGATATACATGGTGTGGTAGGTGATATACATGTTGTGGTAGGTGATATACATGGTGTGGTAGGTGATATACATGGTGTGGTACGTGATATACATGTTGTGGTAGGCATTGTACATGGTGCAGTGGAGAGTATATATATGCTAGGCAGTGTACATGGTGTGGTGGAGAGTGTATATGGTAGGCAGTGTACATGGTGTGGTGGAGAGTGTATATGGTAGGCAGTGTACATGGTGTTGTGGAGAGTGTACATGGTAGGCAGTGTACATGGTGTTGTGGAGAGTGTACATGGTAGGCAGTGTACATGTTGTGGAGAGTGTATATGGTAGGCAGTGTACATGGTGTGGAGTGTATATGGTAGGCAGTGTACATGGTGTGGTGGAGAGTGTATATGGTAGGCAGTGTACATGGTGTGGTGGAGAGTGTATATGGTAGGCAGTGTACATGGTGTGGTGGAGAGTGTATATGGTAGGCAGTGTACATGGTGTGGTGGAGAGTGTACATGGTAGGCAGTGTACATGGTGTGGAGTGTATATGGTAGGCAGTGTACATGGTGTGGTGGAGAGTGTATATGGTAGGCAGAGTACATGGTGTGGTGGAGAGTGTATATGGTACGCAGTGTACATGGTGTGGTGGAGTGTATATGGTAGGCAGTGTACATGGTGTGGTGGAGAGTGTATATGGTAGGCAGAGTACATGGTGTGGTGGAGAGTGTATATGGTATGCAGTGTACATGGTGTGGTGGAGAGTGTATATGATAGGCAGTGTACATGGTGTGGTGGAGTGTATATGGTAGGTAGTGTACATGGTGTGGTGGAGTGTATATGGTGTGGTGGAGAGTGTATGGTAGGCAGTGTACATGGTGTTGTGGAGTGTGTGTATGATAGGCAGTGTACATGGTGTGGTGGAGTGTATATGGTAGGCAGTGTACATGGTGTTGTGGAGAGTGTATATGGTAGGCAGTGTACATGGTGTTGTGGAGAGTGTATATGGTAGGCAGTGTACATGGTGTGGTGGAGAGTGTATATGGTAGGCAGTGTACATGGTGTTGTGGAGAGTGTATATGGTAGGCAGTGTACATGGTGTTGTGGAGAGTGTATATGGTAGGCAGTGTACATGGTGTGGTGGAGAGTGTATATGGTAGGCAGTGTACATGGTGTGGTGGAGAGTGTATATGGTAGGCAGTGTACATGGTGTTGTGGAGAGCATATATGGTAGGCAGTGTACATGGTGTGGTGGAGTGTATATGGTAGGCAGTGTACATGGTGTGGTGGAGAGTGTATATGGTAGGCAGTGTACATGGTGTGGTGGAGAGCATATATGGTAGGCAGTGTACATGGTGTGGTGGAGTGTATATGGTAGGCAGTGTACATGGTGTGGTGGAGAGTGTATATGGTAGGCAGTGTACATGGTGTGGTGGAGAGTGTATATGGTAGGCAGTGTACATGGTGTGGTGGAGAGTGTACATGGTAGGCAGTGTACATGGTGTGGTGGAGAGTGTATATGGTAGGCAGTGTACATGGTGTGGTGGAGTTGGTGTGGAGTGTACATGGTAGGCAGTGTACATGGTAGGCAGTGTACATGGTAGGCAGTGTACATGGTGTGGTGGAGAGTGTATATGGTAGGCAGTGTACATGGTAGGCAGTGTACATGGTGTGGTGGAGAGTGTATATGGTAGGCAGTGTACATGGTGTGATGGAGAGTGTATATGGTAGGCAGTGTACATGGTGTGGTGGAGTGTATATGGTAGGCAGTGTACATGGTGTTGTGGAGAGTGTATATGGTAGGCAGTGTACATGGTGTTGTGGAGAGTGTATATGGTAGGCAGTGTACATGGTGTTGTGGAGAGCATATATGGTAGGCAGTGTGTATGGTGTGGTGGATAGTGTACAGTAGCTACGGCCCCGCTTTACGGCGTTCCGCTACTACGGACATTTCAAATTATGACCAAAACTTGCTATACAGCTCCCACCACCTGTCTAATACGGTCACCGCGGCCCACCCGGTTTGTTTACATTCTCCCTGAGTACATTATATCTGGAAACTTTCCAAAATTTCAAGAGTTTTAAGGTTATTGCATATTTTATATGTACTCTTATAATTAAACTTGTGTGTACCTGTACCTAAATATACTTAAACACTGAAATAATAATATAATATTAATAATCTCTTGGGAGCATTAAGTGTCGCATATTACGTTAATATAGACATTTCCCTTAATCTATCTATGATATTTTTTTCAAAATTATATAAGAAACACATTATATAACACTTAAACATGATATATACACTCACAGTATAAAAATTGATATAAATATGAGATTTTTACCAAACTGTTTGTAGGAGTGTGGGAAGAATTACGTTTTCTCTAGTCCAGCACCAGTTACTAGGGGATAACTATAGAAAAATATTCCTTTCGTATGCCTTCACACTATAGCTATTCACGACCCTTGTGGGTTTAGCGCTTCTTTTTTATTATGCTTATAATAATAATGGTTAGGTTAGGTAAGGATCGTCAGGAAACAGGACAAGTGTTTCCTGATGCGGGTCTTAGTCAGATGATGACCCGCCTTTGGAGCTTTTAGTCATCTGACCGAGGCCTTCCGCTGGCTTACCGGTTCACTCCTTTAAAAAGTATGGTCACGTAGAACCATTTTTTATATATATTAATAATAATAATATCATCATTCAGTCTCAAAATGGTGTGTTACATGAGAATGTGAATCTTGCTGGTTATTATTCTGTATTAACTTGTTCAACTTGTACACAGTGTTCAACTTGTACACAGTGTTCAACTTGTACACAATGTTCAACTTGTACACAGTGTTCAACTTGTACACAATGTTCAACTTGTACACAATGTTCAACTTGTACACAATGTTCAACTTGTACACAGTGTTCAACTTGTACACAATGTTCAACTTGTACACAGTGTTCAACTTGTACACAATGTTCAACTTGTACACAATGTTCAGCTTGTACACAGTGTTCAACTTGTACACAGTGTTCAACTTGTACACAATGTTCAACTTGTACACAATGTTCAACTTGTACACAATGTTCAACTTGTACACAATGTTCAACTTGTACACAATGTTCAACTTGTACACAGTGTTCAACTTGTACACAATGTTCAACTTGTACACAGTGTTCAACTTGTACACAATGTTCAACTTGTACACAGTGTTCAACTTGTACACAATGTTCAACTTGTACACAATGTTCAACTTGTACACAATGTTCAACTTGTACACAGTGTTCAACTTGTACACAATGTTCAACTTGTACACAGTGTTCAACTTGTACACAGTGTTCAACTTGTACACAATGTTCAACTTGTACACAGTGTTCAACTTGTACACAATGTTCAACTTGTACACAATGTTCAACTTGTACACAATGTTCAACTTGTACACAATGTTCAACTTGTACACAATGTTCAACTTGTACACAATGTTCAACTTGTACACAATGTTCAACTTGTACACAATGTTCAACTTGTACACAGTGTTCAACTTGTACACAATGTTCAACTTGTACACAATGTTCAACTTGTACACAGTGTTCAACTTGTACACAATGTTCAACTTGTACACAATGTTCAACTTGTACACAATGTTCAACTTGTACACAATGTTCAACTTGTACACAGTGTTCAACTTGTACACAGTGTTCAACTTGTACACAATGTTCAACTTGTACACAGTGTTCAACTTGTACACAGTGTTCAACTTGTACACAATGTTCAACTTGTACACAATGTTCAACTTGTACACAATGTTCAACTTGTACACAATGTTCAACTTGTACACAGTGTTCAACTTGTACACAGTGTTCAACTTGTACACAATGTTCAACTTGTACACAATGTTCAACTTGTACACAGTGTTCAACTTGTACACAGTGTTCAACTTGTACACAGTGTTCAACTTGTACACAGTGTTCAACTTGTACACAGTGTTCAACTTGTACACAATGTTCAGCTTGTACACAGTGTTCAACTTGTACACAATGTTCAACTTGTACACAATGTTCAACTTGTACACAGTGTTCAACTTGTACACAGTGTTCAACTTGTACACAATGTTCAACTTGTACACAGTGTTCAACTTGTACACAGTGTTCAACTTGTACACAGTGTTCAACTTGTACACAATGTTCAACTTGTACACAATGTTCAACTTGTACACAATGTTCAACTTGTACACAATGTTCAACTTGTACACAATGTTCAGCTTGTACACAATGTTCAACTTGTACACAATGTTCAACTTGTACACAGTGTTCAACTTGTACACAATGTTCAGCTTGTACACAATGTTCAACTTGTACACAATGTTCAGCTTGTACACAATGTTCAACTTGTACACAATGTTCAACTTGTACACAATGTTCAGCTTGTACACAATGTTCAGCTTGTACACAATGTTCAACTTGTACACAATGTTCAACTTGTACACAGTGTTCAACATGTACACAATGTTCAACTTGTACACAATGTTCAACTTGTACACAATGTTCAGCTTGTACACAATGTTCAACTTGTACACAGTGTTCAACTTGTACACAGTGTTCAACATGTACACAATGTTCAACTTGTACACAATGTTCAACTTGTACACAGTGTTCAACTTGTACACAATGTTCAACTTGTACACAGTGTTCAACTTGTACACAGTGTTCAACATGTACACAATGTTCAACTTGTACACAATGTTCAACTTGTACACAATGTTCAACTTGTACACAATGTTCAACTTGTACACAATGTTCAACATGTACACAAGTATTGCAAGGCAGAAGTTCCACAAAGTGTTACAAACGTACGTAAATAAACTACAACTGGACACGTATTAATACCTTGTATTTCGCCTGACCGTCCACCACCGTTCAGTTTGTGTTGTTGCACTGTCTGAGCTCCCTGTATCTCGTTCTATCTTGTTTACTCTTCCTTAACTAATTGGCTCTCCTTGACGATGCCATCTAAGCTTAGTTGTGATTAAAAGAAGAGTCGTAAGCCTCTTACTTTAAGTGCCAAGTTAGAAATAATTAAACTTAGAGAACAAGATATATCAATGACTGAGAGAGCACTTAAGTTGGGTTTGGCTCGTAAGTGTTGCAGCAAGTTAAAAGTTCAACACCAGTGACCACTAAAGTTACTAAAGTTATAAGAACACATGATAACCTTATTCCTTACATGTAAAAACTTTTAATGGTGTGGACTGATTACCAGACTAGTCACAATGTGCCTTTAAGCCGAGTCATTATCCAGTCCAAGGCCCTAAGTCTCTTCTATGGAGGCTGAGAGAGGTGAGGAAGTTGCTGAAGATAAATTCTCAGCTAGCAGAGGCTGGTTTAACAGGTTTAAGGAAAGAGGTCAACTTCACAACATCAGTGTGCAGGGTACAGCTGCAATTGCCGATACTTTAGCTGCAGAAAATTATCCACGTGAGTTAGCCGAGATAATAGAATGTGGTGGATATACCAAGCAACAGATTTTTAATGTGGATATACCAAGCATTATTTTAGAAGATGTTATCAAGTACATTTATTGCTAAAGAGTGTACATAGGCAGTGTACATTGTGTGGTGGAGAGCGTATATGGTAGGCAGTGTACATTGTGTGGTGGAGAGCGTATATGGTAGGCAGTGTACATTGTGTGGTGGAGAGCGTATATGGTAGGCAGTGTACATTGTGTGGTGGAGAGCGTATATGGTAGGCAGTGTACATTGTGTGGTGGAGAGCGTATATGGTAGGCAGTGTACATGGTGTGGTGGAGAGCGTATATGGTAGGCAGTGTACATGGTGTGGTGGACAGTGTATATGCCAGTGTACATGGTGTGGAGAGTGTATATGCTAGGCAGTGTACATGGTGTGGAGAGTCTATATGGTAGTGTACATAGTGTGCTAGTTATGTACACACTGATAATTCTGTCAGTGTATGTCTGGTACTCTGATGTGGAATGTTCAGCTCTGAATAATTCACTGTATAAGGTAATGTAGACTCTTCATGGTACCGCTAAGTGGAGGCAGGGGGAGCGAGAGGCAGGGAGGCAGGCAGGACAGAGAGAGGCAGGAGGAGGGAAAGAGAGAGTAGAAGAGACAGGAAGGAGATAAGGAGAGAGAAATTTCAATTATTCCACTATGGGCAGTTTTAATTACAAAATAAAAAAAGAGGCTAAAACTAACTTAAAGCAGTGAGTAGAAGAGATGTGAGGGACCTAGGAGTAACAATGTAAGAGGATCTTACATTATCACAACAACTAGATAATAATAGGCTGGTACTCTCTTGGCTGGATAACTAGAACCTTTAAAACCAGAAATGTCAAGCCAATGAAGTTCAAATCACTTGTTCTCTCTAGAATGTATTGTGTCTGTACACTGTTTCGCCACACAGTGGCTTCATCAGTCCTTTACAAAGAAGCATGGTTAAAGATCAGGAGGAGTTTGAGGTAATCAGTCCCTCAGCCTGGAGTCAGTTCATCAGTCTTGATAAGAATACAGCATATGAGCAGAGAAGTGGCTTATATACTGTAGACAGGTGAGGTGAAGCAGTCGTAGACGGTGTCTCCTTGGATAAATCCACAAGTGTCCCATAGCTCGATTGGTAGCGCACTCAGCTCTCACACTGAGGTCCGTGGTTCGATCCCCGGTACGGGTGGAAACAGGACGTGTTTCGTTAAGATACCTGCAGTCACTGTTCACCTAGCAGTAAGTAGGTACCTGGGTGTTAGTCGACTGGTGTGGGTGGCATCCTGGGGACAAAACTGACCTAATTTGCGGGAAATGTTTTGCATAACAAGGGACTTTCTATATAATATGCCACTGATGTCAACTATGGTTTGTATGAATTATATATATACTTGTAGAAATATTATTATTACTATTATTATTATAAGCTAGGCAAGCTGTATCAGGATCCGAAGATGCTGTTGTGTCTGACAGGAATGTAGATAAATGATTCAGATCTCTCGAACTATACACTCCCTGGAGCATAGGGGAGAAAAATACTTCATAATTTACACCTGGTAAATTCTGGCAAGATTGATGCCCACTCTGCACACTGAAATTACTCCCTACAGAAGGAAGAGGCTCGGGAGATGGTGCGTGATTCTCCCTAAGCAGGAGTGCCTAAGATTTAAAGGGACCAAGACTACTTAACACATCGAAGAAAATAAATGGTATAAAATACCGACACAATATAAATATATACACATATGCAGTATAATGTGATCCTTTATTGACAACGTTTCGCCCACACAGTGGGCTTTTTCAAGTCACACACAGATCTACCTGGGGTGGAAGGTACGGGAGTATTTATAGTCAGGTTCAGAATGTTGAGGTCAGGTGGAGAATGTTGAGGTCAGGTGGAGAATGTTGAGGTCAGGTGGAGAATGTTGAGGTCAAGTGGAGAATGCTGCATCTGATGATCTACCGGGTGGGGTTATAGAGTCTTGGGTAGCTTGGCAGGGAGATTAGACAATACCCCTGCCAAGCTACCCAAGACTATAACTCCACCCGGTAGATCATCAGATGCAGCATTCTCCACCTGACCTCAACATTCTCCACATGACCTCAACATTCTCCACCTGACCTCAACATTCTCCACCTGACCTCAACATTCTCCACCTGACCTCAACATTCTCCACATGACCTCAACATTCTCCACCTGACCTCAACATTCTCCACCTGACCTCAACATTCTCCACCTGACCTCAACATTCTCCACCTGACCTCAACATTCTGAACATGACTATAAATACTCCCGTACCTTCCACCCCAGGTAGATCTGTTTGTGACTTGAAAAAGCCCACCGTGTGGGCGAAACGTTGTCAATAAAGGATCACATTATACTGCGTATGTGTTTGTTTCTACATAACACATCCCTGATTCTAAGGAAAACTTGCCAGGTCTTGGGGGGGGGGAGACAGAGAGCATACAAACATACGTTTGTATTTAATGCAAAACAATCGCAAACAGGTCAGCTTAATATCGAAAAAGCCATGTGGGTTGGAAAATTTTTATCTCTAGATCTTTCACACACTCGTGGGTCGTCAGGAGCTATGCAATGTTGCAAGGCAGCAACAGATAGGAGGGGAAATTCTCTGAGGCAAAACAGAAGGTAGCAATGGTAACCCATGTTACAGTGTCATGGGTTACCACTGATAGCTTCTGTCTTGTCTCAGAGAATCTCCCCTACTATCTGTTGCTGTCTTGCAACACATCATAGCTCCTGACGACGCACGAGTGTGAAAGATCCCTTCCCTCCCTCCCACCCCTCCCTCCTACCATCCCCCACTGCAGGGAAGGTCAGAGTAAAAGTCTAGTGTGGTGTTGGTGGATTGTAAGATTAATTGATGGGTCAGTGTCCTTAACTAGGTGATTGTTAGCAATAGTCTCATTGTTACTGTCATCTGGAGGGCGACAGAGGGGCTGGAGGGCGTCGGAGGGGCTGGAGGGCGACGGAGGGGAAGGTAAAGAGAATGAGAGAAGGAAGGTAGAGGGGGAAAATGAGGGAGGAAGTTGGGGAGGAGAGGAAGTAGGAAGGAGGAGAGGAAGTAGGGAAGGAGGAGAGGAAGTAGGGAAGGAGGAGAGGAAGTAGGGAAGGAGGAGAGGAAGGGGGGAAGGAGGAGAGGAAGGGAGGAAGGAGGAGAGGAAGGGGGAAGGTACAAGAGAAAATAAAGGGGAAAGAAAGCAGAAGTACAAGGAAACAGGAGTAATATAGAACATGAGAAACAGCGAGAAGGAACGGGAAATACAGGGGAAATAGGAGAAATACTGAGAAAAGAAGAGGAATAGGGATGAATAAGAAGGTGAAGAGAGTGTCAATGTTACCATAGTGTTGATATTGTTCAGTCACTTGTACTCTCCAGGCTGGAGTACTGATGTCTATTGTCATGGTAATGATTTTGAAAGCCCATGAGTACATTTGGGAAGATTTATTATGGGAACGTTAGGCCAGCCAGCCAGAGGTTTCTTCAGTCCAATACAGAGAACGGAGGTAATCAGTCCCTCAGCCTGGAGTCTGTGTTCAGTTCATCTTGAAGGACTGAACACAGACTCCAGGCTGAGGGACTGATAACCTCAAACTCCCAAGCATCTTCCACTGTCATTCTCTGTATTGGACTGAAAAAGCCACTGGCTTGAGAAACGTTTACACAACAAAGATACCCAAATGTTGCACAGGTGTTTAATTCCCCTGTGTTCTAACACCCAGTGAACTCTCACTGCTCGTATACACTCTTATCAAACATCTAAATAACTGAAAATATTTGTAGTCCATTCAGCAGTATTCTCTGGAAGGTTGGAGAGACAGGTACAACATAATTTACACTGGTAAACCCAGGAGACCCTGATCTCTAAAATGAACACTGACATCACTCCTTATGACAAGAAACTAAATTATTTCCACTTAACAGTGGTACGACAAGTGCACTGAGAGAAATGGATGAGTGTCAGAGGTCCCCGACTCTTCAACGCCCTCCCTCCGTGCATAAGAGGAATTATCAACAAACTTCTGGATGTTTTCAATAGGGAACTGAGCAGGTTCCTCGTTAATGGATTTGTTCAGCTGTGCAATAATGGCGAACAGGGAACACCTTCAAGTCTTGAACATGTATTCCCTGGAACGGAGGAGAGATACATGATAATGTACACCTGGAAAGTACTCGAGGGTCTGGTCCCAGAGCTACACACTAACATAACATACTGGAGTGAGAGATACGGGAGGAAGTGTAAAATAAAGCCAGTGTAAAGCAGGGGTGTGGTGGGCACAATAAGAGAACACTGTATCAACATTCCTGGTACAAGATTATTCAACATCTTACCAGAAGATATCAGAAACACTGCTGGAACAAGTGTACAAGTCTTCAAGAGTAAACTGGACAAGTATCTTCACCAGGTGCCAGATCAACAGCCTGCTGGAACAAGTGTACAAGTCTTCAAGAGTAAACTGGACAAGTATCTTCACCAGGGGTGCGGTGGACACAATAAGAGAACACTGTATCAACATTCCTGGTACAAGATTATTCAACATCTTACCAGAAGATATCAGAAACACTGCTGGAACAAGTGTACAAGTCTTCAAGAATAAACTGGACAAGTATCTTCACCAGATGCCAGATCAACCAGGCTGTAACGAATATGTGAGTCAGCAGGCCTCCAGCAGCAACAGCCTGGTTGACCAGGCAAGCACCAAACGAGCCTGGCCCATGGCCGGGAGTATTAAAACACTTGAAACTCATCAAAGGTATAAAGGTAAGCGATACAAGATGCAAAACAACTATGGGGCGAGTTGAATGATAACTCCAGGCCTTTCGTGTTGTAATCAACACATCATCAGGAGCTTGCAATGTTGCAGAAATAGAGTACGAAGTCCAAGTAGATTCGTTGAAGGGATCGACTCTAGCTAGAATTCTAGCAACCTGGACTTGCTAATCATTTCTGCAACGTTGCAAGCTTCTGAAGATGTGCTGATTATATGTTTATGCTTCCTGACCAGGAGGTCTTTAGCTCGTGTATTGGACTGCCTGTGGCTAGCAGTAACAGCCTGGTAGTTCATCAGGCCTCCATCATACAAGAGGCCTAGATCATACATATCTCGATCATACAGGAGGCCTAGATTATACAGGTCTAGATCATACAGGAGGCCTAGATCATACATGTCTAGATCATACAGGAGGCCTAAATTATACAAGTCTAGATCATACAGGAAGTCTAGATTATACAGGAGGCCTAGATCATACAGGAGGCCTAGATTATACAGGTCTAGATCATACAGGAGGCCTAGATTATACAGGTCTAGGTCATACAGGAGGTCTAGATTATACAGGAGGCCTAGATCATACAGGAGGCCTAGATTATACAGGCCTAGATTATACAGGAGGCCTAGATTATACAGGAGGCCTAGATCATACAGGAGGCCTAGATTATACAGGTCTAGATCATACAGGAGGTCTAGATTATACAGCAGGCCTAGATCATACAGGAGGTCTAGATTATACAGCAGGCCTAGATCATACAGGAGGCCTAGATTATACAGGTCTAGATCATACAGGAGGCCTAGATTATACAGGTCTAGATTATACAGGAGGCCTAGATCATACAGGAGGCCTAGATTATACAGGTCTAGATCATACAGGTCTAGATTATACAGATCTAGATCATACAGGAGGTCTAGATTATACAGGAGGCCTAGATCATACAGGAGGCCTAGATTATACAGGTCTATATACAGGAGGCCTAGATTATACAGGAGGCCTAGATTATACAGGTCTAGATCATACAGGAGGCCTAGATTATACAAGTCTAGATCATACAGGAGGTCTAGATTATACAGGAGGATTAGATCATACAGGAGGCCTAGATCATACAGGAGGCCTAATTATACAGGTCTAGATCATACAGGAGGCCTAGATTATACAGGTCTAGATCATACAGGAGGCCTAGATTATACAGGAGGCCTAGATCATACAGGAGGCCTAGATTATACAGGTCTAGATCGTACAGGAGATCTAGATCATACAGGAGGCCTAGATTATACAGGTCTACATCATACAGGAGGCCTAGATCATACAGGTCTAGATCATACAGGAGGCCTAGATCATACAGGTCTAGATCATACAGGAGGCCTAGATCATACAGGTCTAGATCATACAGGAGGCCTAGATCATACAGGTCTAGATCATACAGGAGGCCTAGATCATACAGGAGGTCTAGATCATACAGGAGGCCTAGATCACACAGGAGGCCTAGATAATACAGGAGGCCTAGATCATACAGGAGGCTTAGATCATACAGGAGGCCTAGATCATACAGGAGGTCTAGATCATACAGGAGGCCTAGATCATACAGGAGGCCTAGATCATACAGGAGGCCTAGATCATACAGGAGGCCTATATCATACAGGAGGTCTAGATCATACAGGAGGTCTAGATCATACAGGAGGCCTAGATCATACAGGTCTAGATCAGACAATAGGCCTAGATCATACAGGAGGCCTAGATCATACAGGTCTAGATCATACAGGAGGCCTAGATCATACAGGTCTAGATCATACAGGAGGCCTAGATCATACAGGAGGCCTAGATCATACAGGTCTACATCATACAGGAGGCCTAGATCAGACAGTAGGCCTAGATCATACAGCAGGCCTAGATCATACAGGAGGCCTAGATCATACAGGTCTAGATCATACAGGAGGCCTAGATCATACAGGAGGCCTAGATTATACAGGTCTAGATCATACAGGTCTAGATCATACAGGCCTAGATTATACAGGTCTAGATCATACAGGAGGCCTAGATCATACGGGAGGCCTAGATCATACAGGAGGCCTAGATCATACAGGAGGCCTAGATTATACAGGTCTAGATCATACATGTCTAGATCATACAGGCCTAGATTATACAGGTCTAGATCATACAGGAGGCCTAGATCATACGGGAGGCCTAGATCATACAGGAGGCCTAGATCATACAGGAGGCCTAGATCATACAGGAGGCCTAGATCATACAGGAGGCCTAGATCATACAGGAGGCCTAGATCATACAGGAGGCCTAGATCATACAGGAGGCCTAGATCATACAGGAGGACTAGATCATACAGGAGGCCTAGATCATACAGGAGGTCTAGATCATACAGGAGGCCTAGATCATACAGGAGGCCTAGATCATACAGGAGGCCTAGATAATACAGGAGGCCTAGATCATACAGGAGGCTTAGATCATACAGGAGGTCTTGAGATCATCGGGTCTTGGGGGAATTTCACCCCAGCAAACCTCCTGATATGCAAAGCTTAAGGGAAAGGGGACATGAAGATGAAGTTGGGAGGAGGAGGAGGAGGGGGAAGAGGAAGAGGGGTAACTCAGGGAGGGGGAAGGGATGAAGGGGAAGGGAGGGAAGACAGGTATCGTGCGTCGTAAAATCATTGAATTAAAGCGGAGGTTTCAAGAGAGATACTCTGAAAGGAACAGGTTAGTTACCCCTGATGCTTAGTTATTGTCACCACCAGTATGGTACAGTTATTGTCACCACCAGTATGGTACAGTTATTGTCACCACCAGTATGGTACAGTTATTGTCACCACCAGTATGGTACAGTTACTGTCACCACCAGTATGGTACAGTTACTACCACCAGTATGGTACAGTTACTGTCACCACCAGTATGGTACAGTTACTACCACCAGTATGGTACAGTTATTGTCACCACCAGTATGGTACAGTTACTACCACCAGTATGGTACAGTTATTGTCACCACCAGTATGGTACAGTTACTACCACCAGTATGGTACAGTTATTGTCACCACCAGTATGGTACAGTTACTACCACCAGTATGGTACAGTTACTGTCACCACCAGTATGGTACAGTTACTACCACCAGTATGGTACAGTTATTGTCACCACCAGTATGGTACAGTTACTACCACCAGTATGGTACAGTTATTGTCACCACCAGTATGGTACAGTTATTGTCACCACCAGTATGGTACAGTTACTGTCACCACCAGTATGGTACAGTTATTGTCACCACCAGTATGGTACAGTTACTGTCACCACCAGTATGGTACAGTTACTGTCACCACCAGTATGGTACAGTTATTGTCACCACCAGTATGGTACAGTTATTGTCACCACCAGTATGGTACAGTTATTGTCACCACCAGTATGGTACAGTTACTGTCACCACCAGTATGGTACAGTTACTGTCACCACCAGTATGGTACAGTCACTGTCACCACCAGTATGGTACAGTTATTGTCACCACCAGTATGGTACAGTTATTGTCACCACCAGTATGGTACAGTTATTGTCACCACCAGTATGGTACAGTTATTGTCACCACCAGTATGGTACAGTTACTGTCACCACCAGTATGGTACAGTTACTACCACCAGTATGGTACAGTTATTGTCACCACCAGTATGGTACAGTTACTACCACCAGTATGGTACAGTTATTGTCACCACCAGTATGGTACAGTTACTACCACCAGTATGGTACAGTTACTGTCACCACCAGTATGGTACAGTTATTGTCACCACCAGTATGGTACAGTTACTGTCACCACCAGTATGGTACAGTTATTGTCACCACCAGTATGGTACAGTTACTGTCACCACCAGTATGGTACAGTTATTGTCACCACCAGTATGGTACAGTTATTGTCACCACCAGTATGGTACAGTTACTACCACCAGTATGGTACAGTTCCTGTCACCACCAGTATGGTACAGTTACTACCACCAGTATGGTACAGTTATTGTCACCACCAGTATGGTACAGTTACTACCACCAGTATGGTACAGTTACTGTCACCACCAGTATGGTACAGTTATTGTCACCACCAGTATGGTACAGTTACTGTCACCACCAGTATGGTACAGTTATTGTCACCACCAGTATGGTACAGTTACTGTCACCACCAGTATGGTACAGTTACTGTCACCACCAGTATGGTACAGTTATTGTCACCACCAGTATGGTACAGTTACTGTCACCACCAGTATGGTACAGTTACTGTCACCACCAGTATGGTACAGTTATTGTCACCACCAGTATGGTACAGTTATTGTCACCACCAGTATGGTACAGTTACTACCACCAGTATGGTACAGTTCCTGTCACCACCAGTATGGTACAGTTACTGTCACCACCAGTATGGTACAGTTACTGTCACCACCAGTATGGTACAGTTACTGTCACCACCAGTATGGTACAGTTACTACCACCAGTATGGTACAGTTACTACCAACAGTATGGTACAGTTACTGTCACCACCAGTATGGTACAGTTACTGTCACCACCAGTATGGTACAGTTATTGTCACCACCAGTATGGTACAGTTACTACCACCAGTATGGTACAGTTACTGTCACCACCAGTATGGTACAGTTATTGTCACCACCAGTATGGTACAGTTACTGTCACCACCAGTATGGTACAGTTACTGTCACCACCAGTATGGTACAGTTACTACCACCAGTATGGTACAGTTATTGTCACCACCAGTATGGTACAGTTACTGTCACCACCAGTATGGTACAGTTAGTCACCACCAGTATGGTACAGTTATTGTCACCACCAGTATGGTACAGTTACTACCACCAGTATGGTACAGTTACTGTCACCACCAGTATGGTACAGTTACTACCACCAGTATGGTACAGTTACTGTCACCACCAGTATGGTACAGTTATTGTCACCACCAGTATGGTACAGTTATTGTCACCACCAGTATGGTACAGTTACTACCACCAGTATGGTACAGTTACTGTCACCACCAGTATGGTACAGTTATTGTCACCACCAGTATGGTACAGTTATTGTCACCACCAGTATGGTACAGTTATTGTCACCACCAGTATGGTACAGTTATTGTCACCACCAGTATGGTACAGTTACTGTCACCACCAGTATGGTACAGTTACTACCACCAGTATGGTACAGTTATTGTCACCACCAGTATGGTACAGTTACTGTCACCACCAGTATGGTACAGTTATTGTCACCACCAGTATGGTACAGTTATTGTCACCACCAGTATGGTACAGTTACTGTCACCACCAGTATGGTACAGTTACTACCACCAGTATGGTACAGTTATTGTCACCACCAGTATGGTACAGTTATTGTCACCACCAGTATGGTACAGTTACTGTCACCACCAGTATGGTACAGTTATTGTCACCACCAGTATGGTACAGTTATTGTCACCACCAGTATGGTACAGTTACTACCACCAGTATGGTACAGTTATTGTCACCACAAGTATGGTACAGTTATTGTCACCACCAGTATGGTACAGTTACTGTCACCACCAGTATGGTACAGTTACTGTCACCACCAGTATGGTACAGTTACTGTCACCACCAGTATGGTACAGTTACTGTCACCACCAGTATGGTACAGTTACTGTCACCACCAGTATGGTACAGTTACTGTCACCACCAGTATGGTACAGTTACTGTCACCACCAGTATGGTACAGTTACTGTCACCACCAGTATGGTACAGTTATTGTCACCACCAGTATGGTACAGTTACTGTCACCACCAGTATGGTACAGTTACAGTCACCACCAGTATGGTACAGTTCCTGTCACCACCAGTATGGTACAGTTACTGTCACCAGTATGGTACAGTTACTGTCACCACCAGTATGGTACAGTTACTGTCACCACCAGTATGGTACAGTTACTACCACCAGTATGGTACAGTTACTACCACCAGTATGGTACACTTACTGTCACCACCAGTATGGTACAGTTATTGTCACCACCAGTATGGTACAGTTACTGTCACCACCAGTATGGTACAGTTACTGTCACCACCAGTATGGTACAGTTACTGTCACCACCAGTATGGTACAGTTATTGTCACCACCAGTATGGTACAGTTATTGTCACCACCAGTATGGTACAGTTACTGTCACCACCAGTATGGTACAGTTATTGTCACCACCAGTATGGTACAGTTACTGTCACCACCAGTATGGTACAGTTACTGTCACCACCAGTATGGTACAGTTATTGTCACCACCAGTATGGTACAGTTATTGTCACCACCAGTATGGTACAGTTACTGTCACCACCAGTATGGTACAGTTATTGTCACCACCAATATGGTACAGTTACTGTCACCACCAGTATGGTACAGTTACTGTCACCACCAGTATGGTACAGTTACTGTCACCACCAGTATGGTACAGTTATTGTCACCACCAGTATGGTACAGTTATTGTCACCACCAGTATGGTACAGTTACTGTCACCACCAGTATGGTACAGTTACTGTCACCACCAGTATGGTACAGTTACTGTCACCACCAGTATGGTACAGTTACTGTCACCACCAGTATGGTACAGTTATTGTCACCACCAGTATGGTACAGTTATTGTCACCACCAGTATGGTACAGTTACTGTCACCACCAGTATGGTACAGTTACTGTCACCACCAGTATGGTACAGTTACTGTCACCACCAGTATGGTACAGTTACTGTCACCACCAGTATGGTACAGTTACTGTCACCACCAGTATGGTACAGTTATTGTCACCACCAGTATGGTACAGTTATTGTCACCACCAGTATGGTACAGTTATTGTCACCACCAGTATGGTACAGTTATTGTCACCACCAGTATGGTACAGTTATTGTCACCACCAGTATGGTACAGTTATTGTCACCACCAGTATGGTACAGTTACTGTCACCACCAGTATGGTACAGTTACTGTCACCACCAGTATGGTACAGTTACTGTCACCACCAGTATGGTACAGTTACTGTCACCACCAGTATGGTACAGTACAGTTACTGTACTGTCACCACCAGTATGGTACAGTTACTACCACCAGTATGGTACAGTTACTACCACCAGTATGGTACAGTTACTGTCACCACCAGTATGGTACAGTTATTGTCACCACCAGTATGGTACAGTTACTGTCACCACCAGTATGGTACAGTTACTACCACCAGTATGGTACAGTTACTAACACCAGTATGGTACAGTTATTGTCACCACCAGTATGGTACAGTTATTGTCACCACCAGTATGGTACAGTTATTGTCACCACCAGTATGGTACAGTTATTGTCACCACCAGTATGGTACAGTTACTGTCACCACCAGTATGGTAGAGTTACTACCACCAGTATGGTACAGTTACTGTCACCACCAGTATGGTACAGTTACTACCACCAGTATGGTACAGTTACTGTCACCACCAGTATGGTACAGTTATTGTCACCACCAGTATGGTACAGTTATTGTCACCACCAGTATGGTACAGTTATTGTCACCACCAGTATGGTACAGTTACTGTCACCACCAGTATGGTACAGTTACTGTCACCACCAGTATGGTACAGTTACTGTCACCACCAGTATGGTACAGTTACTGTCACCACCAGTATGGTACAGTTATTGTCACCACCAGTATGGTACAGTTATTGTCACCACCAGTATGGTACAGTTATTGTCACCACCAGTATGGTACAGTTATTGTCACCACCAGTATGGTACAGTTCACCACCAGTATGGTACAGTTATTGTCACCACCAGTATGGTACAGTTATTGTCACCACCAGTATGGTACAGTTACTGTCACCACCAGTATGGTACAGTTATTGTCACCACCAGTATGGTACAGTTATTGTCACCACCAGTATGGTACAGTTACTGTCACCACCAGTATGGTACAGTTACTGTCACCACCAGTATGGTACAGTTACTGTCACCACCAGTATGGTACAGTTATTGTCACCACCAGTATGGTACAGTTACTGTCACCACCAGTATGGTACAGTTACTGTCACCACCAGTATGGTACAGTTACTGTCACCACCAGTATGGTACAGTTATTGTCACCACCAGTATGGTACAGTTACTGTCACCACCAGTATGGTACAGTTACTGTCACCACCAGTATGGTACAGTTATTGTCACCACCAGTATGGTACAGTTATTGTCACCACCAGTATGGTACAGTTACTGTCACCACCAGTATGGTACAGTTACTGTCACCACCAGTATGGTACAGTTATTGTCACCACCAGTATGGTACAGTTATTGTCACCACCAGTATGGTACAGTTACTGTCACCACCAGTATGGTACAGTTACTGTCACCACCAGTATGGTACAGTTATTGTCACCACCAGTATGGTACAGTTACTGTCACCACCAGTATGGTACAGTTACTGTCACCACCAGTATGGTACAGTTACTGTCACCACCAGTATGGTACAGTTACTGTCACCACCAGTATGGTACAGTTACTGTCACCACCAGTATACAGTTATTGTCACCACCAGTACACCACCAGTAAGGTACCGTTACCGTCACCACCAGTATGGTACAGTTATTGTCACCACCAGTATGGTACAGTTACTGTCACCACCAGTATGGTACAGTTATTGTCACCACCAGTATGGTACAGTTATTGTCACCACCAGTATGGTACAGTTATTGTCACCACCAGTATGGTACAGTTATTGTCACCACCAGTATGGTACAGTTACTGTCACCACCAGTATGGTACACTTATTGTCACCACCAGTATGGTACAGTTACTGTCACCACCAGTATGGTACAGGTCACCACCAGTATGGTACAGTTATTGTCACCACCAGTATGGTACAGTTACTGTCACCACCAGTATGGTACAGTTACTGTCACCACCAGTATGGTACAGTTACTGTCACCACCAGTATGGTACAGTTATTGTCACCACCAGTATGGTACAGTTACTGTCACCACCAGTATGGTACAGTTATTGTCACCACCAGTATGGTACAGTTATTGTCACCACCAGTATGGTACAGTTACTGTCACCACCAGTATGGTACAGTTATTGTCACCACCAGTATGGTACAGTTACTGTCACCACCAGTATGGTACAGTTACTGTCACCACCAGTATGGTACAGTTATTGTCACCACCAGTATGGTACAGTTACTGTCACCACCAGTATGGTACAGTTACTGTCACCACCAGTATGGTACAGTTACTGTCACCACCAGTATGGTACAGTTATTGTCACCACCAGTATGGTACAGTTATGGTGTCACCACCAGTATGGTACAGTTATTGTCACCACCAGTATGGTACAGTTACTGTCACCACCAGTATGGTACAGTTACTGTCACCACCAGTATGGTACAGTTACTGTCACCACCAGTATGGTACAGTTACTGTCACCACCAGTATGGTACAGTTACTGTCACCACCAGTATGGTACAGTTATTGTCACCACCAGTATGGTACAGTTATTGTCACCACCAGTATGGTACAGTTATTGTCACCACCAGTATGGTACAGTTACTGTCACCACCAGTATGGTACAGTTACTGTCACCACCAGTATGGTACAGTTATTGTCACCACCAGTATGGTACAGTTATTGTCACCACCAGTATGGTACAGTTACTGTCACCACCAGTATGGTACAGTTATTGTCACCACCAGTATGGTACAGTTATTGTCACCACCAGTATGGTACAGTTACTGTCACCACCAGTATGGTACAGTTACTACCACCAGTATGGTACAGTTATTGTCACCACCAGTATGGTACAGTTATTGTCACCACCAGTATGGTACAGTTAATGTCACCACCAGTATGGTACAGTTATTGTCTACCACCAGTATGGTACAGTTATTGTCACCACCAGTATGGTACAGTTATTGTCACCACCAGTATGGTACAGTTATTGTCACCACCAGTATGGTACAGTTATTGTCACCACCAGTATGGTACTGTCACCACCAGTATGGTACAGTTATTGTCACCACCAGTATGGTACAGTTACTGTCACCACCAGTATGGTACAGTTATTGTCACCACCAGTATGGTACAGTTATTGTCACCACCAGTATGGTACAGTTACTGTCACCACCAGTATGGTACAGTTACTACCACCAGTATGGTACAGTTATTGTCACCACCAGTATGGTACAGTTATTGTCACCACCAGTATGGTACAGTTATTGTCACCACCAGTATGGTACAGTTACTGTCACCACCAGTATGGTACAGTTACTACCACCAGTATGGTACAGTTATTGTCACCACCAGTATGGTACAGTTATTGTCACCACCAGTATGGTACAGTTATTGTCACCACCAGTATGGTACAGTTATTGTCACCACCAGTATGGTACAGTTACTACCACCAGTATGGTACAGTTATTGTCACCACCAGTATGGTACAGTTATTGTCACCACCAGTATGGTACAGTTACTGTCACCACCAGTATGGTACAGTTACTACCACCAGTATGGTACAGTTATTGTCACCACCAGTATGGTACAGTTATTGTCACCACCAGTATGGTACAGTTACTGTCACCACCAGTATGGTACAGTTATTGTCACCACCAGTATGGTACAGTTACTGTCACCACCAGTATGGTACAGTTACTGTCACCACCAGTATGGTACAGTTACTGTCACCACCAGTATGGTACAGTTACTGTCACCACCAGTATGGTACAGTTACTGTCACCACCAGTATGGTACAGTTACTGTCACCACCAGTATGGTACAGTTACTACCACCAGTATGGTACAGTTACTACCACCACCAGTATGGTACAGTTACTGTCACCACCAGTATGGTACAGTTACTGTCACCACCAGTATGGTACAGTTACTGTCACCACCAGTATGGTACAGTTACTGTCACCACCAGTATGGTACAGTTACTGTCACCACCAGTATGGTACAGTTACTGTCACCACCAGTATGGTACAGTTACTACCACCAGTATGGTACAGTTACTACCACCAGTATGGTACAGTTACTGTCACCACCAGTATGGTACAGTTACTGTCACCACCAGTATGGTACAGTTACTGTCACCACCAGTATGGTACAGTTACTGTCAC
Organism: Cherax quadricarinatus; assembly: GCF_038502225.1. Lineage (NCBI taxonomy): Eukaryota > Metazoa > Arthropoda > Malacostraca > Decapoda > Parastacidae > Cherax > Cherax quadricarinatus. Next base: position 7,192,502 of record NC_091380.1, on the reverse strand, counting down.
CACCAGTATGGTACAGTTACTGTCACCACCAGTATGGTACAGTTACTGTCACCACCAGTATGGTACAGTTACTGTCACCACCAGTATGGTACAGTTACTGTCACCACCAGTATGGTACAGTTACTACCACCAGTATGGTACAGTTACTACCACCAGTATGGTACAGTTATTGTCACCACCAGTATGGTACAGTTACTTTCACCACCAGTATGGTACAGTTACTGTCACCACCAGTATGGTACAGTTATTGTCACCACCAGTATGGTACAGTTATTGTCACCACCAGTATGGTACAGTTACTACCACCAGTATGGTACAGTTACTGTCACCACCAGTATGGTACAGTTACTGTCACCACCAGTATGGTACAGTTACTGTCACCACCAGTATGGTACAGTTATTGTCACCACCAGTATGGTACAGTTACTGTCACCACCAGTATGGTACAGTTATTGTCACCACCAGTATGGTACAGTTACTGTCACCACCAGTATGGTACAGTTATTGTCACCACCAGTATGGTACAGTTACTGTCACCACCAGTATGGTACAGTTACTACCACCAGTATGGTACAGTTACTGTCACCACCAGTATGGTACAGTTACTGTCACCACCAGTATGGTACAGTTATTGTCACCACCAGTATGGTACAGTTATTGTCACCACCAGTATGGTACAGTTATTGTCACCACCAGTATGGTACAGTTATTGTCACCACCAGTATGGTACAGTTACTACCACCAGTATGGTACAGTTACTGTCACCACCAGTATGGTACAGTTACTGTCACCACCAGTATGGTACAGTTACTGTCACCACCAGTATGGTACAGTTACTGTCACCACCAGTATGGTACAGTTATTGTCACCACCAGTATGGTACAGTTATTGTCACCACCAGTATGGTACAGTTATTGTCACCACCAGTATGGTACAGTTATTGTCACCACCAGTATGGTACAGTTATTGTCACCACCAGTATGGTACAGTTACTGTCACCACCAGTATGGTACATTTACTGTCACCACCAGTATGGTACAGTTATTGTCACCACCAGTATGGTACAGTTACTGTCACCACCAGTATGGTACAGTTACTGTCACCACCAGTATGGTACAGTTACTGTCACCACCAGTATGGTACAGTTATTGTCACCACCAGTATGGTACAGTTACTGTCACCACCAGTATGGTACAGTTATTGTCACCACCAGTATGGTACAGTTACTGTCACCACCAGTATGGTACAGTTATTGTCACCACCAGTATGGTACAGTTACTGTCACCACCAGTATGGTACAGTTACTGTCACCACCAGTATGGTACAGTTACTGTCACCACCAGTATGGTACAGTTACTGTCACCACCAGTATGGTACAGTTATTGTCACCACCAGTATGGTACAGTTATTGTCACCACCAGTATGGTACAGTTACTACCACCAGTATGGTACAGTTACTGTCACCACCAGTATGGTACAGTTACTACCACCAGTATGGTACAGTTACTGTCACCACCAGTATGGTACAGTTATTGTCACCACCAGTATGGTACAGTTAGTCACCACCAGTATGGTACAGTTATTGTCACCACCAGTATGGTACAGTTACTACCACCAGTATGGTACAGTTACTGTCACCACCAGTATGGTACAGTTACTACCACCAGTATGGTACAGTTACTACCACCAGTATGGTACAGTTACTGTCACCACCAGTATGGTACAGTTACTGTCACCACCAGTATGGTACAGTTATTGTCACCACCAGTATGGTACAGTTATTGTCACCACCAGTATGGTACAGTTATTGTCACCACCAGTATGGTACAGTTATTGTCACCACCAGTATGGTACAGTTACTGTCACCACCAGTATGGTACAGTTACTGTCACCACCAGTATGGTACAGTTATTGTCACCACCAGTATGGTACAGTTATTGTCACCACCAGTATGGTACAGTTACTGTCACCACCAGTATGGTACAGTTACTGTCACCACCAGTATGGTACAGTTACTGTCACCACCAGTATGGTACAGTTACTGTCACCAGTATGGTACAGTTACTACCACCAGTATGGTACAGTTACTGTCACCACCAGTATGGTACAGTTACTGTCACCACCAGTATGGTACAGTTACTACCACCACCAGTATGGTACAGTTACTACCACCAGTATGGTACAGTTACTGTCACCACCAGTATGGTACAGTTACTGTCACCACCAGTATGGTACAGTTATTGTCACCACCAGTATGGTACAGTTATTGTCACCACCAGTATGGTACAGTTACTGTCACCACCAGTATGGTACAGTTACTGTCACCACCAGTATGGTACAGTTATTGTCACCACCAGTATGGTACAGTTACTGTCACCACCAGTATGGTACAGTTATTGTCACCACCAGTATGGTACAGTTACTGTCACCACCAGTATGGTACAGTTACTGTCACCACCAGTATGGTACAGTTACTGTCACCACCAGTATGGTACAGTTATTGTCACCACCAGTATGGTACAGTTACTACCACCAGTATGGTACAGTTACTGTCACCACCAGTATGGTACAGTTACTACCACCAGTATGGTACAATTACTGTCACCACCAGTATGGTACAGTTACTACCACCAGTATGGTACAGTTACTACCACCAGTATGGTACAGTTACTGTCACCACCAGTATGGTACAGTTACTGTCACCACCAGTATGGTACAGTTATTGTCACCACCAGTATGGTACAGTTATTGTCACCACCAGTATGGTACAGTTATTGTCACCACCAGTATGGTACAGTTATTGTCACCACCAGTATGGTACAGTTATTGTCACCACCAGTATGGTACAGTTATTGTCACCACCAGTATGGTACAGTTACTGTCACCACCAGTATGGTACAGTTACTACCACCAGTATGGTACTATTACTACCACCAGCATGGTACAGTTACTACCACCAGTATGGTACTGTTACTACCACCAGTATGGTACAGTTACTACCACCAGCATGGTACAATTACTACCACCAGTATGGTACAGTTACTACCACCAGTATGGTACAGTTACTACCACCAGTATGGTACAGTTACTACCACCAGCATGGTACAGTTACTACCACCAGCATGGTACAGTTACTACCACCAGCATGGTACTGTTACTACCACCAGTATGGTACAGTTACTACCACCAGCATGGTACAATTACTACCACCAGCATGGTACAGTTACTACCACCAGCATGGTACAGTTACTACCACCAGCATGGTACAGTTACTACCACCAGCATGGTACAGTTACTACCACCAGCATGATACAGTTACTACCACCAGCATGGTACAGTTACTACCACCAGCATGGTACAGTTACTACCACCAGCATGGTACAGTTACTACCACCAGCATGGTACAGTTACTACCACCAGCATGGTACAGTTACTACCACCAGCATGGTACAGTTACTACCACCAGCATGGTACAGTTAATACCACCAGTATGGTACAGTTACTACCACCAGCATCGTATAATTACTACCACCAGCATGGTACAGTTACTACCACCAGCATGGTACAGTTACTACCACCAGCATGATACAGTTACTACCACCAGCATGGTACAGTTACTACCACCAGTATGGTACAGTTACTACCACCAGCATCGTACAATTACTACTACCAGTATGGTACAGTTACTACCACCAGCATGATACAGTTACTACCGCCAGCATGGTACAGTTACTACCACCAGTATGGTACAATTACTACAACCAGTATGGTACAATTACTACCACCAGCATGGTACATTTACTACCACCAACATGGTACAATTACTACCACCAGCATGGTACAGTTACTACCACCAGTATGGTACAATTACTACCACCAGTATGGTACAGTTACTACCACCAACATGGTACAATTACTACCACCAGCATGGTACAGTTACTACCACCAGCATGGTACAATTACTACCACCAGCATGATACACTACCACCAGCATGGTACAGTTACTACCACCAGCATGATACACTACCACCAGCATGGTACAGTTACTACCACAAGCATGGTACAGTTACTACCACCAGCATGATACACTACCACCAGCATGGTACAGTTACTACCACCAGCATGATACACTACCACCAGCATGGTACAGTTACTACCACCAGCATGATACACTACCACCAGCATGGTACAGTTACTACCACCAGCATGATACACTACCACCAGCATGTTACAATTACTACCACCAGCATGGTACAGTTACTACCACCAGCATGATACAGTACCACCAGCATGGCACAGTTACTACCACCAGCATGATACAGTACCACCAGCATGGCACAGTTACTACCACCAGCATGATACAGTACCACCAGCATGGCACAGTTACTACCACCAGCATAGTACAGTTACTACCACCAGCATGATACACTACCACCAGCATGATACACTACCACCAGCATGGTACAGTTACTACCACCAGCATGATACACTTATTACCATCAGTATGGTACAGTTACTAGCACCAGTATGGTGCAGTTACTACCACCAGCATAATACACTTATTACCACCAGTATGGTAGTTACTACCACCAGCATGGTACAGTTACTACCACCAGTATGGTACAGTTACTACCACCAGCATGGTACAGTTACCACATGCATGGTACAGTTACTACCACCAGTATGGTACAGTTACTACCACCAGCATGGTACAGTTACCACATGCATGGTACAGTTACTACCACCAGCATGGTACAGTTACCACATGCATGGTACAGTTACTACCACCAGCATGGTACAGTTGCTTCAACCAACATGGTACAATAACTACCACCAGTATGGAAGAATTACTACCACAAGCATTGCACAGTAACCCCTGCTTCACCCTGCCAATAGCACTTACAAATATTAAATACACAGCTTCAAGGCTAGGTATGATAAAGCATAAAGGGCCACAAATGAACATCGTCAACAAAATATCGTATAATTCAAGTGTTTATAAATGTGTATTCGTTGGGATGTCAGTTGCCAGATCAACCAAGTTGTGATGGGCGTGTGGGTCACCGTGGTGCCAGACAAGCACCAGACAAGCCTGGTTGACCAGACAAGCACCAGACAAGCCTGGTTGACCAGACAAGCCTGGTTGACCAGACAAGCACCAGACAAGCCTGGTTGACCAGACAAGCACCAGACAAGCCTGGTTGACCAGACAAGCCTGGTTGACCAGACAAGCCTGGTTGACCAGACAAGCACCAGACAAGCCTGGTTGACCAGACAAGCCTGGTTGACCAGACAAGCCTGGTTGACCAGACAAGCACCAGACAAGCCTGGTTGACCAGACAAGCCTGGTTGACCAGACAAGCACCAGACAAGCCTGGTTGACCAGGCAAGCACCAGACAAGCCTGGTTGACCAGACAAGCCTGGTTGACCAGACAAGCCTGGTTGACCAGACAAGCCTGGTTGACCAGACAAGCCTGGTTGACCAGACAAGCCTGGTTGACCAGACAAGCCTGGTTGACCAGACAAGCCTGGTTGACCAGACAAGCACCAGACAAGCCTGGTTGACCAGGCAAGCACCAGACAAGCCTGGTTGACCAGACAAGCCTGGTTGACCAGACAAGCCTGGTTGACCAGACAAGCACCAGACAAGCCTGGTTGACCAGACAAGCCTGGTTGACCAGACAAGCCTGGTTGACCAGACAAGCACCAGACAAGCCTGGTTGACCAGACAAGCCTGGTTGACCAGACAAGCACCAGACAAGCCTGGTTGACCAGGCAAGCACCAGACAAGCCTGGTTGACCAGACAAGCCTGGTTGACCAGACAAGCCTGGTTGACCAGACAAGCCTGGTTGACCAGACAAGCCTGGTTGACCAGACAAGCCTGGTTGACCAGACAAGCCTGGTTGACCAGACAAGCCTGGTTGACCAGACAAGCCTGGTTGACCAGACAAGCACCAGACAAGCCTGGTTGACCAGGCAAGCACCAGACAAGCCTGGTTGACCAGAGAAGCACCAGACAAGCCTGGTTGACCAGACAAGCAGCAGACAAGCCTGGTTGACCAGACAAGCAGCAGACAAGCCTGGTTGACCAGACAAGCACCAGACAAGCCAGGTTGACCAGACAAGCACCAGACAAGCCTGGTTGACCAGACAAGCACCAGACAAGCCTGGTTGACCAGACAAGCACCAGACAAGCCTGGTTGACCAGACAAGCACTAGACAAGCCTGGTTGACCAGACAAGCAGCAGACAAGCCTGGTTGACCAGACAAGCACCAGACAAGCCTGGTTGACCAGACAAGCAGCAGAAAAGCCTGGTTGACCAGACAAGCCTGGTTGACCAGACAAGCAGCGGACAAGCCTGGTTGACCAGACAAGCAGCGGACAAGCCTGGTTGACCAGACAAGCAGCGGACAAGCCTGGTTGACCAGACAAGCACCAGACAAGCCTGGTTGACCAGACAAGCATCAGACAAGCCTGGTTGACCAGACAAGCACCAGACAAGCCTGGTTGACCAGACAAGCACTAGACAAGCCTGGTTGACAAGACAAGCAGCAGACAAGCCTCGTTGACCAGACAAGCACCAGACAAGCCTGGTTGACCAGACAAGCAGCAGACAAGCCTGGTTGACCAGACAAGCACCAGACAAGCCTGGTTGACCAGACAAGCAGCAGAAAAGCCTGGTTGACCAGACAAGCACCAGACAAGCCTGGTTGACCAGACAAGCAGCGGACAAGCCTGGTTGACCAGACAAGCACCAGACAAGCCTGGTTGACCAGACAAGCAGCAGACAAGCCTGGTTGACCAGACAAGCACCAGACAAGCCTGGTTGACCAGACAAGCACCAGACAAGCCTGGTTGACCAGACAAGCACCAGACAAGCCTGGTTGACCAGACAACCCTGGTTGACCAGACAAGCACCAGACAAGCCTGGATGACCAGACAAGCCTGGTTGACCAGACAAGCACCAGACATGCCTGGTTGACCAGACAAGCACCAGACAAGCCTGGTTGACCAGACAAGCACCAGACAAGCCTGGTTGACCAGACAAGCAGCAGACAAGCCTGGTTGACCAGACAAGCAGCAGACAAGCCTGGTTGACCAGACAAACAGCAGACAAGCCTGGTTGACCAGACAAGCACCAGACAGGCCTGGTTGACCAGACAAGCACCAGACAAGCCTGGTTGACCAGACAAGCAGCAGACAAGCCTGGTTGATCAGACAAGCACCAGACAAGCCTGGTTAACCAGACAAGCAGCAGACAAGCCTAGTTGACCAGACAAGCAGCAGACAAACCTGGTTGACCAGACAAGCAGCAGACAAGCCTAGTTGACCAGACAAGCAGCAGACAAACCTGGTTGACCAGACAAGCACCAGACAAGCCTGGTTGACCAGACAAGCACCAGACAAGCACCAGACAAGCCTGGTTGACCAGACAAGCACCAGACAAGCCTGGTTGACCAGACAAGCACCAGACAAGCCTAGTTGACCAGACAAGCAGCAGACAAACCTGGTTGACCAGACAAGCACTCGACAAGCCTGGTTGACCAGACAAGCAGCAGACAAGCCTGGTTGACCAGACAAGCAGCAGACAAGCCTGGTTGACCAGACAAGCACAAGACAAGCCTGGTTGACCAGACAATCACCAGACAAGCCTGGTTGACCTAACAAGCACAAGACAAGCCTGGTTGACCAGACAAACACCAGACAAGCCTGGTTGACCAGACAAGCACCAGACAAGCCTGGTTGACCAGCCAAGCACCATATAAGCCTGGTTGACCAGAAAAGCAGCAGACAAGCCTGGTTGACCAGACAAGCACCAGACAAGCCTGGTTGACCAGACAAGCACCAGACAAGCCTGGTTGACCAGACAAGCACCAGACAAGCCTGGTTGACCAGACAAGCACAAGACAAGCCTGGTTGACCAGACAAGCACCAAACAAGCCTGGTTGACCAGACAAGCACCAGACAAGCCTCGTTGACCACACAAGCACCAGACAAGCCTCGTTGACCAGACAAGCACCAGACAAGCCTGGTTGACCAGACAAGCAGCAGACAAGCCTGGTTGACCAGACAAGCACCAGACAAGCCTGGTTGACCAGGCAAGCACCAGACAAGCCTGGTTGACCAGACAAGCACCAGACAAGCCTCGTTGACCAGACAAGCACCAGACAAGCCTCGTTGACCAGACAAGCACCAGACAAGCCTCGTTGACCAGACAAGCCTGGTTGACCAGACAAGCACCAGACAAGCCTGGTTGACCAGACAAGCACCAGACAAGCCTGGTTGACCAGACAAGCACCAGACAAGCCTGGTTGACCAGACAAGCACAAGACAAGCCTGGTTGACCAGACAAGCACCAGACAAGCCTGGTTGACCTAACAAGCACAAGACAAGCCTGGTTGGCCAGACAAGCACAAGACAAGCCTGGTTGACCACACAAGCACCAGACAATCCTGGTTGACCTAACAAGCACAAGACAAGCCTGGCTGACCAGACAAGCCTGGTTGACCAGACAAGCACCAGACAAGCCTGGTTGACCAGCCAAGCACCATACAAGCCTGGCTGACCAGACAAGCAGCAGACAAGCCTGGTTGACCAGACAAGCAGCAGACAAGCCTGGTTGACCAGACAAGCACCAGACAAGCCTGGTTGACCAGACAAGCACCAGACAAGCCTGGTTGACCAGACAAGCACCAGACAAGCCTGGTTGACCAGACAAGCACCAGACAAGCCTGGTTGACCAGACAAGCACCAGACAAGCCTGGTTGACCAGACAAGCACCAGGCAAGCCTGGTTGACCAGACAAGCCTGGTTGACCAGACAGGCCTCGTTGACCAGACAAGCCTCGTTGATCAGACAAGCACCAGACAAGCCTGGTTGACCAGACAAGCAGGAGACAAGCCTGGTTGACCAGACAAGCACCAGACAAGCCTGGTTGACCAAACAAGCAGCAGACAAGCCTGGTTAACCAGACAAGCACCAGACAAGCCTGGTTGACCAGACAAGCACCAGACAAGCATGGTTGACCAGACAAGTACTAGACAAGCCTGGTTGACCAGACAAGCACCAGACAAGCCTGGTTGACCAGACAAGCACCAGACAAGCCTGGTTGACCAGACAAGCAGCAGACAAGCCTGGTTGACCAGACAAGCAGCAGACAAGCCTGGTTGACCAGACAAGCAGCAGACAAGCCTGGTTGACCAGACAAGCAGCAGACAAGCCTGGTTGACCAGACAAGCAGCAGACAAGCCTGGTTGACCAGACAAGCACCAGACAAGCCTGGTTGACCAGACAAGCACCAGACAAGCCTGGTTGACCAGACAAGCTTGACAGAAGAGAATATGGCAACTTACAAGCCATCAAAGGTATATCAACTGTAGCTGATATTTGGTAGTGCAGGTAAAGACAGCACACAGCTTCAAGACAAAGTATGACAAAGAAATGCAGTTAATAAGAGAGAGAGAGATAAAGAGAGAATGAGATAGAGAGAAACGCCATCATAGGTCTAAGGAAAGCATAAGGGTAAAGAGAGAGGGGAGAGGGAGGAGTGGGGGGGAGAGACAGGGGAGACAGATGAGTGGGAAGAGACACTGGAGTAGGAAGAGATAGGAGTGGGAAGACACTGTGGTGGGGAGAGAGAGAGAGAGAGAGAGAGGACTGGGAAGAACGGAGAGGGGCACAAGGCCCCCCACTGGGGCGTGGTCATCACTTGTTGATCGCCCTTCCCCCCCACTCCCCCGTCTCCCCTTCTCTACTCTCCCTCCCTCTCCCCTACTACTACTACTACTACTATACTCTTAAACTATTACTGCGACCTGCGATGCGTTTTGAGAGTTTTTCTACTTCCGGAACTCGGTTGTCTGGTCAACCAGGTTGTTGTTGCTGGTGGCCCGCTGCCCCACATATCCAGCACAGCCTGCTTGATCTGGCGCCTGGTGAAGATACTTGTCCAACACTAGGACCTACATGAGAGTGTCATCTACTGAGGACACAGTAAATCCCCAAGAAGATGCAAACTGTTGCAATATGATGTTCACTAAAGACAACAACAACTCTGTTATGAAAAACTGGAACAAATAATAACTATGAGTAGACTACAAACTCTGATCATATAATAGAGCGGAAAAGTAGTGTGAGGGACCTGGGAGTGGTAATGTCTGAGGATCTCACCTTCAAGGACCACAACAATGCCACTATCACATCAGCGAGGACACTGATAGGATGGATAATGAGAACTTTCAAGACAAGAGATGCTAAGCTAATGATGATCCTTTTTAAATCACTTGTTCTCTCTAGGCTGGAATATTACTGTACATTAACATCTCCATTCAATACAGGTGAAATCGCAGATCTAGAGAATGTACAGAGAACCTTTACTACACTTATAAGTTCCATCAAACACCTTAACTACTGGGAACACTTGGAAGCACTTGACTTGTATTCATTGAAGCTGAGGCGAGAGAGATACATCATAATCTACACCTGGAAGATCCTGGAGGGACTGGTCCTTAACCTGCACAAATAAACCACTTCCTACGAAAGCAAGAAACTTGGCAGGCGATGTAACATACACCCAGTGAAAAGTAGGGGCGCCATTAGTATACAGTAAGAGTCCGGGTCCCAAGACTGTTCAACAGCATCCCACCAGCCATAAAGGGAATTACCAATAGACCCCCGGTTGTCTTCAAGACCCCTAGGTGTCTTCAAGACCCCTGGGTGTCTTCAAGACCCCTGGGTGTCTTCAAGACCCCTGGGTGTCTTCAAGACCCCTGGTTGTTTTCAAGACCCCTGGTTGTTTTCAAGAGGGAGCTGGACAGATACCTAAAGTCAGTGCCAGATCAGCCGGTCTGTGGTTCATATGTTGGACTATGTGCGGCCAGCAGTAACAGCCTCATTGATCAGGCCCTGATCCACCTGGAGGTCTGGTCATGGACCGGGCCTTGGGGGTGCTGATCCCCGAAATACCCTCCAGGTAGACTCCAGGCCTCTACACTTGTTCCAGCCGTGTTTGATATCTTCTGGTAAGATGTTGAATTGTCTGGGACCCCGGATGTTGATACAGTGTTCCCTTATTGTGCCCACCGCACCCCTGCTCCTCATTGGGTTTATTTTACACTTCCTCCCATATCTCTCACTCCAGTATGTTGTTATGGCAGTGTACAGATTTGAGACCAAGCCCTCGAGTACTTTCCAGGTGTATATTATCATCTATGCCTACTCTCCAGGGAGTACATGTCAAGACTTGAAGACGTTCCCAGTAATTTAGGTGCTTTACTGGCTCAATGTGAGCCGTAAATGATCTCTGTATTTGTTCCAGCTCTGATATTTCTGCTGCCTTGAACGGGGCCGTCAACACTGAGCAATATTCTAAGTGAGGGAGCACTAGCGATCATCGGCATTATTTCCCTTGTTTTGAAAGTTCTCAATACCCACCCCGCCATCTTGCTGGCTGTCGTGGTCTTTGTCTTGTTATGGTCTTTAAAAGAAATGTCAACTGACATAATTATTCCCAGGTCTTTTACGTGTTCCTTACGTTCTATTTGGTGACCCTCTTGAGTTTTGTATATAGTGTTCCTTTCCTTTTGAGTTCTTCATTCTTTCCATACCTAAGCAGCTGGAACTTATCACCATTAAACGTCATGTTGTTCTCCACTGCCAACTGGAAAACCCTGTTTTTGTCTTCCTGTACTTTTTCAGTGTCCTCTACCGTACTGACTCATGTTTATTTTAGTGTCATCTGTAAATGGTGATACACAAGTGTGCCGGGTGTTTTTATCTGTCTGCTATGAGGATGAGAAACAGCAGAGGTGCCAGGACAGTGCCTTGGGGCACTGATGCTGGATCTTGCTGTGTTTACTACTAGTTTCTGTGTTGTGTGTGTTAGGAACCCGAAAATCCAACTGCCTATCTTCCCTACAACTGCTATGGACCTGGACCGGGCCACGGGGGCGTTGATCCCCGGAATAACCTCCAGGTAACCTCCAGGTACATTTTGTGCACTATCACTCCATGATCACATTTGTCAAACATCTTTGGTGGTGTTGCAACGTCTCCATAATTGTGTCATAATGGTTCAGAAGCTGTGACAGACATGATCGTCCTGATGTAAGATCATGATCAACGTCTCCATAATTGTGTCATAATGGTTCAGAAGCTGTGACAGACATGATCGTCCAGATGTAAGATCATGATCAACGTCTCCATAATTGTGTCATAATGGTTCAGAAGCTGTGACAGACATGGTGGTGTTGCAACGTCTCCATAATTGTGTCATAATGGTTCAGAAGCTGTGACAGACATGATCGTCCTGATGTAAGATCATGATCAACGTCTCCATAATTGTGTCATAATGGTTCAGAAGCTGTGACAGACATGATCGTCCAGATGTAAGATCATGATCAACGTCTCCATAATTGTGTCATAATGGTTCAGAAGCTGTGACAGACATGATCGTCCAGATGTAAGATCATGATCAACGTCTCCATAATTGTGTCATAATGGTTCAGAAGCTGTGACAGACATGATCGTCCTGATGTAAGATCATGATCAACGTCTCCATAATTGTGTCATAATGGTTCAGAAGCTGTGACAGACATGATCGTCCAGATGTAAGATCATGATCAACGTCTCCATAATTGTGTCATAATGGTTCAGAAGCTGTGACAGACATGATCGTCCAGATGTAAGATCATGATCAACGTCTCCATAATTGTGTCATAATGGTTCAGAAGCTGTGACAGACATGATCGTCCAGATGTAAGATCATGATGGTTCAGGTTATGTTGGTTGTGCTGCTCCAGGAAATTTGTAATCTGTCATCTCATCATTCTTTCCAGGATTTTTATGATGTGACAAGTTGGGGCTACTGGTGTGTAATTTTTAGCTAGTGCTCTACTGCCTCCCTTATGATGAAGTTGAAAGTTAAGACATTTGTGCAACATCTAGTTATCTTTATTGTAGACGTTTCGCCATCCAGTGGCTTTATCAGTACAAATTCTTTGGACATAATAAGAAAACTGAGGAACTATATACAAAAGATGAGGTAATCAGTCCCTCAGCCTTGGAGGTGGTGTTTACAACACCGTGGTCGTAGAGATTCTGAAGCAGAGGCAAGGAGACTGGCGCTTATATAGGCGTCAGTGAATAGGGACGTGTAGCAGACGAGGGCATAGTCACTGGTAGGCGGGATTCTCCAGTGGAAGTAGGTCCTTCCCAAAATGATGGGTTAGTTGTAGTAGCCGTGAAGATAACCAGATGTTGCACAGGTGTCTTAACTTTCATCTTGTCGTTATTGTATACCTGTCTTGCACAACTGCCTCCCTTATGCAGAGGAGCTTTGTATGTCTGCAATCTTTAAGGTCTCTGGTGTTTCACCTTGATCTAGCTAGTGCTCTACTGCCTCCCTTGTACAGAGGAGCTGTGTATGTCTGCAATCTTTAAGGTCTCTGGTATTTCACCTTGATCTAAGCTCTTTCTCTAGAGAAAACTGAGTGTTCGTGTTAGTGGTACTTTACACTTCTCTATAAACACAACATTCCATGAATCTGGTCCAGGTGCTGAGTCAGTGGCCATGTTAGCCATGAATCTGGTCCAGGTGCTGAGTCAGTGGCCATGTTAGCCATGAATCTGGTCCAGGTGCTGAGTCAGTGGCCATGTTAGCCATGAATCTGGTCCAGGTGCTGAGTCAGTGGCCATGTTAGCCATGAATCTGGTCCAGGTGCTGAGTCAGTGGCCATGTTAGCCATGAATCTGGTCCAGGTGCTGAGTCAATGGCCATGTTAGCCATGAATCTGGTCCAGGTGCTGAGTCAGTGGCCATGTTAGCCATGAATCTGGTCCAGGTGCTGAGTCAGTGGCCATGTTAGCCATGAATCTGGTCCAGGTGCTGAGTCAGTGGCCATGTTAGCCATGAATCTGGTCCAGGTGCTGAGTCAGTGGCCATGTTAGCCATGAATCTGGTCCAGGTGCTGAGTCAGTGGCCATGTTAGCCATGAATCTGGTCCAGGTGCTGAGTCAGTGGCCATGTTAGCCATGAATCTGGTCCAGGTGCTGAGTCAGTGGCCATGTTAGCCATGAATCTGGTCCAGGTGCTGAGTCAGTGGCCATGTTAGCCATTTCTTTTTAAAAATCTATGAGATTTGTTCTAATATCAGTTGGTCTGCGCGGCCTTCTTCTGGATTGAAAAATATTTCAGTATTTTCTACCCTGCTATCATATAGTGGGTTGCTGAACACTGACTTATACTGTTATTTTAAGAACATAACATAAGAAAGAAGGAACACTGCAACAGGCCTACTGACCCATGCGGAGCAGGTACATGTCCCCACCCCCCCGGATTAGACCAATAACCCACCCAGCCTGGTCACCTCCAGTCAAGGAAGGAGCACGGCACCAGACCCAGCAGCACAAGCTAGTCAGGTCCAACTCACACCCACCCACTCCCACTCATGTATTTATCTAACCTATTTTTAAAACTACACAACGTTTTAGCCTCAATAACTGTACTCGGGAGTTTGTTCCACTCATCCACAACTCTATTACCAAACCAGTACTTTCCTATATCCTTCCTGAATCTGAATTTTTCCAACTTAAAACCATTGCTGCGAGTCCTGTCTTGGCTAGATATTTTCAGCACGTTATTTACATCGCCTTTATTAATTCCTGTTTTCCATTTATACACCTCGATCATATCCCCCCTAATTATACGTCTTTCTAGAGAGTACAGATTCAGGGCCTCAGTCTATCCTCATAGGGGAGATTTCTGATACATGGGATCAGCTTTGTCATCCTCCTCTGTACGTTTTCCAGAGCATTTATATCCATTCTGTAATACTGTGACCAGAACTGACAGCATAGTCTAAATGAGGCCTAACCAAGGATATATAGAGTTGAAGAACAACCTGAGGACTTCTATTATTTATACTTCTAGATATGAAGCCAAGAATTCTGTTAGCTTTATTGCCAACACTAATGCACTGTTGTCTTGGTTTTAGATTACTGCTGACCAGAACTACTAAATACTTTTCACAATCAGTAGTATTAAGATCTACATTATTTAGTTTATATGTGGCATGGTTATTTTCCTGTCCAACATTTAGAACTTTGCATTTGTCAATATTAAACTGCATCTCTTCTCCGACCATTGCATCAGTCTATTCAAATCATCCTGGAGTGCTCTAGTGTCCTCATTAGAATGAATTAGACGGCCTATTTTGGTGTTATCAGCAAATTTGCTTATGTCGCTATTTATTCCCTCATCTATGTCGTTTATGTAAATTGTGAACAACAAGGGGCCCAACACTGACCCCTGAGGAACACCGCTTGTGATGTGCCCCCATTCTGATTTCTCCCCATTTATGCAAACTCTCTGCTGCCTATTTGTCAACCATGCCTCTACTCAGGAAAAAATTTCTCCTTCTATTCCATGTGCCTTAAGTTTCCTCAATAATCTCTGGTGTGGAACTCTATGGAAAGCCTTACTGAAGTCCATATACACAATATCATATTCATTACCATGATCTACCTCCTCAAACACCTTAGTGAAAAAAGTTTGTAAATTCGTAAGACAGGAACGCCCCTTTGTAAAACTGTGTTGAGATTCATTAATCAGTCTGTG
This sequence comes from Cherax quadricarinatus, assembly GCF_038502225.1. Taxonomy (NCBI): domain Eukaryota; kingdom Metazoa; phylum Arthropoda; class Malacostraca; order Decapoda; family Parastacidae; genus Cherax; species Cherax quadricarinatus. Next base: position 7,176,884 of record NC_091380.1, on the reverse strand, counting down.
CCTGTCAAGATGGCTACGAATTGCTTCGGCAATTAGGAGTTCACTCACTAATTGTTCATGGTCAGTATACGAGTCTCCTCTCAGTACTGGTCCAGTTCTACAGCCAGTTCTTGGATTTTGCTTAAGAATAATAACATTTTGGGTTCCTTGCAATATGCTGTATGGCCCTTTGTTCCCTTTGTACTTCTTCTGTTAGGTATAACATCCAAATTTTTTGCTCTAAGTCAGTCATCTCTCACATAAGGGTATCTGTCCCCCGTCGCGATATGTTTACACAATTCGTTAACCCGTTTTCTTCTGTATCATATTCTACGTTTTCTATATTGTGAATTATGCCTAAAATGTACATCTATAGGCTGAGATTTTGTTACAATTCCACTGAAAAATGTAAACAGAAAACTGAATAACTGGTGGGCTGGTAGGCCTACTGGCCCATGCGAGGCAGGTCCAAGTCTCCCACCGCCCCAAGCCAATACCCCAAGCTAATAAGGTCAGGTCACATTCACTTAAGAAACACGGCATGTAACATAAACCAAAAGAATCACACTATAATGAGTTTTATAAGTTAGCTTACTCTATACAATGAGTTTTATAAGTTAGCTGACTCTATATAATGAGTTTTATAAGTTAGCTGACTCTATACAATGAGTTTTATAAGTTAGCTGACTCTATATAATGAGTTTTATAAGTTAGCTGACTCTATACAATGAGTTTTATAAGTTAGCTGACTCTATATAATGAGTTTTATAAGTTAGCTGACTCTATACAATGAGTTTTATAAGTTAGCTGACTCTATACAATGAGTTTTATAAGTTAGCTGACTCTATACAATGAGTTTTATAAGTTAGCTGACTCTATATAATGAGTTTTATAAGTTAGCTGACTCTATACAATGAGTTTTATAAGTTAGCTGACTCTATATAATGAGTTTTATAAGTTAGCTGACTCTATACAATGAGTTTTATAAGTTAGCTGACTCTATATAATGAGTTTTATAAGTTAGCTGACTCTATATAATGAGTTTTATAAGTTAGCTGACTCTATATAATGAGTTTTATAAGTTAGCTGATATAAATTCTCTGGAAAATGTACAAAGGAGGATGACAAAGTTGATCCCATGTATCAGAAATCTTCTGTATGAGGATAGACTAAGGGCCCTGAATCTGCACTCTCTAGAAAGACGTAGAATTAGGGGGGATATGATTGAGGTGTATAAATGGAAGACAGGAATAAATAAAGGGGATGTAAATAGTGTGCTGAAAATATCTAGCCTAGACAGGACTCGCAGCAATGGTTTTAAGTTGGAAAAATTCAGATTCAGGAAGGATATAGGAAAGTACTGGTTTGGTAATAGAGTTGTGGATGAGTGGAACAAACTCCCAAGTACAGTTATAGAGGCCAGAACGTTGTGTAGCTTTAAAAATAGGTTGGATAAATACACGAGGGGATGTGGGTGGGTGTGAGTTGGACCTGATAGCTTGTGCTACCAGGTCGGTTGCCGTGTTCCTCCCTTAAGTCAATGTGACCTGACCTGACTAGGTTGGGTGCATTGGCTTAAGCCGGTAGGAGACTTGGACCTGCCTCGCATGGGCCAGTAGGCCTTCTGCAGTGTTCCTTCGTTCTTATGTTCTTATGTTCTTCTTATATAATGAGTTTTATAAGTTAGCTGACTCTATATAATGAGTTTTATAAGTTAGCTGACTCTATATAATGAGTTTTATAAGTTAGCTGACTCTATATAATGAGTTTTATAAGTTAGCTGACTCTATATAATGAGTTTTATAAGTTAGGTGACTCTATACAATGAGTTTTATAAGTTAGCTGACTCTATACAATGAGTTTTATAAGTTAGCTGACTCTATACAATGAGTTTTATAAGTTAGCTGACTCTATACAATGAGTTTTATAAGTTAGCTGACTCTATACAATGAGTTTTATAAGTTAGCTGACTCTATATAATGAGTTTTATAAGTTAGCTGACTCTATACAATGAGTTTTATAAGTTAGCTGACTCTATACAATGAGTTTTATAAGTTAGCTGACTCTATACAACGAGTTTCATAAGTTAGCTGACTCTATATAATGAGTTTTATAAGTTAGCTGACTCTATACAATGAGTTTTATAAGTTAGCTGACTCTATACAATGAGTTTTATAAGTTAGCTGACTCTATATAATGAGTTTTATAAGTTAGGTGACTCTATACAATGAGTTTTATAAGTTAGCTGACTCTATATAATGAGTTTTATAAGTTAGCTGACTCTATACAATGAGTTTTATAAGTTAGCTGACTCTATACAATGAGTTTTATAAGTTAGCTGACTCTATATAATGAGTTTTATAAGTTAGCTGACTCTATACAATGAGTTTTATAAGTTAGCTGACTCTATACAATGAGTTTTATAAGTTAGCTGACTCTATACAATGAGTTTTATAAGTTAGCTGACTCTATATAATGAGTTTTATAAGTTAGCTGTCTCTATACAATGAGTTTTGTAAGTTAGGTGACTCTATACAATGAGTTTTATAAGTTAGCTGACTCTATATAATGAGTTTTGTAAGTTAGGTGAGTAGATGAATGGTTCAGAGAACCGACATGTTGATAAATTAGACACATGTGCAACTCTTGGGTATCTTTATTGAGGAAACGTTTCGCCACACAGTGGCTTCATCAGTCCATACGTAGGAGAAACTTGAAGAACAGGAAGAGAATGAGGTAATCAGTCCCTCAACCTTGAGTCGATGTGGTCAGTCCATCAATTTTGATTGATGAAGCCACTGTGTGGCGAAACGTTTCCTCAATAAAGATACCCAAGAGTTGCACATGTGTCTAATTTATTAAATTATGTGAGTGTATAAGGCATCAAGTGGACTCAGAAACCATGGCATCAGTAAGTCCATTACAAAACTACCACTGTCTCCACTACCACTGTCTCCACTACCACTGTCTCCACTACCACTGTCTCCACTACCACTGTCTCCACTACCACTGTCTCCACTACCACTGTCTCCACTACCATGTCTCCACTACCACTGTCTCCACTACCACTGTCTCCACTACCACTGTCTCCACTACCACTGTCTCCACTACCACTGTCTCCACTACCACTGTCTCCACTACCATGTCTCCACTACCACTGTCTCCACTACCACTGTCTCCACTACCATGTCTCCACTACCACTGTCTCCACTACCACTGTCTCCACTACCACTGTCTCCACTACCACTGTCTCCACTACCACTGTCTCCACTACCATGTCTCCACTACCACTGTCTCCACTACCACTGTCTCCACTACCACTGTCTCCACTACCACTGTCTCCACTACCACCAGCAACAACAAATATCACTACCACTATCACTAATAAGCTACCACCACTACAACTCTCAACAACTACCACTACAACCCTCAATAACCACCACTACATACAACAATAATCACTACAACCCTCAACCACCACTACCGCCAGCAACAATCACCACTACCACCCTCAACCACCACTACCACCCGCAACAATCACCACTACCACCCTCAACCACCACTACCACCAGCAACAATCATCACTACAATCCTCAACCATCACTACCACCAGCAACAATCATCACTACAATCCTCAACCATCACTACCACCAGCAACAATCATCACTACAATCCTCAACCATCACTACCACCAGCAACAATCACCACTACCACCCTCAACCACTACCACCAGCAACAATCACCACTACAATCCTCAACCATCACTACCACCAGCAACAATCACCACTACCACCCTCAACCACCACTACCACCAGCAACAATCACCACTACAACCCTCAACCACCACTACCACCAGCAACAATCACCACTACAACCCTCAACCACCACTACCACCACCAACAATCACCACTACCACCCTCAACCACCACTACCACCAGCAACAATCACCACTACAACCCTCAACCACCTCTACCACCAGCAACAATCACCACTACAACCCTCAACCACCACTACCACCAGCAACAATCACCACTACAACCCTCAACCACCACTACCACCACCAACAATCACCACTACAACCCTCAAACACCACTACCACCAGCAACAATCACCATTACAACCCTCCACTACCACCAGCCACAATCACCACAACAACCCTCAACCACCACTAACACCAGCAACAATCACCACTACAACCCTCAACCACCACTACCACCAGCAACAATCACCACTACAACCCTCAACCACCACTACCGCCAGCAACAATCACTACAACCCTCAACCACCACTACCACCAGCAACAATCACCACTACAACCCTCAAACACCACTACCACCAGCAACAATCACCACTACCACCCTCAACCACCACTACCACCAGCAACAATCACCACTACCACCCTCAACCACCACTACCACCAGCAACAATCACCACTACAACCCTCAACCACCACTACCGCCAGCAACAATCACTACAACCCTCAACCACCACTACCACCAGCAACAATCACCACTACAACCCTCAAACACCACTACCACCAGCAACAATCACCACTACCACCCTCAACCACCACTACCACCAGCAACAATCACCACTACAACCCTCAAACACCACTACCACCAGCAACAATCACCACTACAACCCTCAACCACCACTACCACCAGCAACAATCACCACTACCACCCTCAACCACCACTACCACCAGCAGCAGTCACCACTACAACCCTCAAACACCACTACCACCAGCAACAATCACCACTACAACCCTCAACCACCACTACCACCACCAACAATCACCACTACAACCCTCAAACACCACTACCACCAGCAACAATCACCACTACAACCCTCCACTACCACCAGCAACAATCACCACAACAACCCTCAACCACCACTAACACCAGCAACAATCACCACTACAACCCTCAACCACCACTACCACCAGCAACAATCACCACTACAACCCTCAACCACCACTACCGCCAGCAACAATCACTACAACCCTCAACCACCACTACCACCAGCAACAATCACCACTACAACCCTCAACCACCACTACCGCCAGCAACAATCACTACAACCCTCAACCACCACTACCGCCAGCAACAATCACTACAACCCTCAACCACCACTACCACCAGCAACAATCACCACAACCCTCACCCACTACCACCAGCAACAATCACCACTACCACCCTCAACCATCACTACCACCAGCAACAATCACTACTACAACCCTCAAACACCACTACCACCAGCAACAATCACTACAACCCTCAACCACTACCACCCGCAACAATCACCACTACAACCCTCAACCACCACTACCACCAGCAACAATCACCACTACAACCCTCAACCACCACTACCACCAGCAACAATCACCACTACAACCCTCAACCACCACTACCACCACCAACAATCACTACAACCCTCAAACACCACTACCACCAGCAACAATCACCACTACCACCCTCAACCACCACTACCACCTCCAACAATCACCACTACAACCCTCAAACACCACTACCACCAGCAACAATCACCACTACAACCCTCAACCTCCACTACCACCAGCAACAATCACCACTACAACCCTCAACCACCACTACCACCAGCAACAATCACCACTACAACCCTCAACCACCACTACCACCACCAACAATCACTACAACCCTCAAACACTACCACCAGCAACAATCACCACTACCACCCTCAACCACCACTACCACCTCCAACAATCACCACTACAACCCTCAAACACCACTACCACCAGCAACAATCACCACTACCACCCTCAACCACCACTACCACCTCCAACAATCACCACTACAACCCTCAAACACCACTACCACCCTCAACCACCACTACCACCTTCAATCACCACCAGCAACAAAAATCAGTACAACTGGCGACAACCACAACCAACAACTACCACCTCTACCAACCTCGACAACCACCACTACCACCCCCTGACAACTACCCCAAACACCACCACTAACCACCTCCAAAAACATTCATTACCACCGGCAGCAACTACCACCATTCACCCTCAACCACCAGTACTAACACCCCCAACAACCACCACCACCACTACCACCATTCACCCTCAACCACCAGTACTAACACCCCCAACAACCACCACTACCACCATTCACCCTCAATCACCAGTACTAACACCCCCAACAACCACCACCACCACTACCACCATTCACCCTCAATCACCAGTACTAACACCCCCAACAACCACCACCACCACTACCACCATTCACCCTCAACCACCAGTACTAACACCCCCAACAACCACCACCACCACTACCACCATTCACCCTCAATCACCAGTACTAACACCCCCAACAACCACCACCACCACTACCACCATTCACCCTCAATCACCAGTACTAACACCCCCAACAACCACCACCACCACTACCACCATTCACCCTCAATCACCAGTACTAACACCCCCAACAACCACCACCACCACTACCACCATTCACCCTCAATCACCAGTACTAACACCCCCAACAACCACCACCACCACTACCACCATTCACCCTCAATCACCAGTACTAACACCCCCAACAACCACCACCACCACTACCACCATTCACCCTCAATCACCAGTACTAACACCCCCAACAACCACCACCACCACTACCGCCATTCACCCTCAATCACCAGTACTAACACCCCCAACAACCACCACCACCACTACCGCCATTCACCCTCAACCACCAGTACTAACACCCCCAACAACCACCACCACCACTACCACCATTCACCCTCAACCACCAGTACTAACACCCCCAACAACCACCACCACCACTACCACCATTCACCCTCAACCACCAGTACTAACACCCCCAACAACCACCACCACCACTACCACCATTCACCCTCAACCACCAGTACTAACACCCCCAACAACCACCACCACCACTACCACCATTCACCCTCAACCACCAGTACTAACACCCCCAACAACCACCACCACCACTACCACCATTCACCCTCAACCACCAGTACTAACACCCCCAACAACCACCACCACCACTACCACCATTCACCCTCAACCACCAGTACTAACACCCCCAACAACCACCACCACCACTACCACCATTCACCCTCAACCACCAGTACTAACACCCCCAACAACCACCAGTACTAACACCCCCAACAACCACCACCACTACCACCACCCATGGATCAATACCCAACGTTTGGTTGCTGTGCGCACTGCCCCTCCCAACCCTCCCTCCCCCCTTCCCTCCATCACTACCCTTCCTTCCCTCCATCACTACCCTCCCTTCCCTCCATCACTACCCTCCCTTCCCTCCATCACTACCCTCCCTTTCTCTCCATCACTACCCTCCCTTCCCTCCATCACTACCCTCCCTTCCCTCCATCACACCATCTTCCCTTCCCTCCATCACACCATCTTCCCTTCCCTCCATCACTACCCTCCCTTCCCTCCATCACTACCCTCCCTTCCCTCCATCACTACCCTCCCTTTCTCTCCATCACTACCCTCCCTTCCCTCCATCACTACCCTCCCTTCCCTCCATCACTACCCTTCCTTCCCTCCATCACTACCCTCCCCCTTTCTCTCCATCACTACATCCTCCCTCCCTCCCCTCCATCACTACCCTCCCTTTCTCTCCATCACTACCCTCCCTTCCCTCCATCACTACCCTCCCTTCCCTCCATCACTACCCTTCCTTCCCTCCATCACTACCCTCCCTTTCTCTCCATCACTACCCTCCCTTCCGTCCATCACTACCCTCCCTTTCTCTCCATCACTACCCTACCTTCCCTCCATCACTACCCTCCCTTCCCTCCATCACTACCCTCCCTTCCCTCCATCACTACCCTACCTTCCCCCTTCCCTCCATCACTACACTCCCTCCCCTTCCCTCCATCACTACCCTCCCTTCCCCCTTCCCTCCATCACTACCCTCCCTCCCCCCTTCCCTCCATCACTACCCTCCCTTCCCTCCATCACTACCCTCCCTCCCCCCTTCCCTCCATCACTACCCTCCCTCCCCCCTTCCCTCCATCACTACCCTCCCTTCCCTCCATCACTACCCTCCCTTTTTCTCCTTGTCCCTACACCCCTCCATTCCTATTCCCCTCTCTTGCCTCACTCGTTCCCTTCTTCCCTTCCATCCTTCCCTTCCCTTCTTCCCTCCACTCCCTCCTCCTCTCCCTCCATCTAAAATACCTAACAACTTACGCTCCAACGTTTTGTGTGTGTGTGTGTGTGTGTGTGTGTGTGTGTGTGTGTGTGTGTGTGTGTGTGTGTGTGTGCGTGCGTGCGTGCGTGTATACTCACCTAGATGAGGCTGCAGGGGTCGAGTCCGAGCTCCTGGCCCCGCCTCTTCACTGGTCGCTACTAGGTCACTCTCCCTGAGCCGTGAGCTTTATCATACCTCTGCTTAAAGCTATGTATGGATCCTGCCTCCACTACATCGCTTCCCAAACTATTCCACTTACTGACTACTCTGTGGCTGAAGAAATACTTCCTAACATCCCTGTGATTCATCTGTGTCTTCAACTTCCAACTGTGTCCCCTTGTTACTGTGTCCAATCTCTGGAACATCCTGTCTTTGTCCACCTTGTCAATTCCTCTCAGTATTTTGTATGTCGTTATTATGTCCCCCCTATCTCTCCTGTCCTCCAGTGTCGTCAGGTTGATTTCCCTTAACCTCTCCTCGTAGGACATACCTCTTAGCTCTGGGACTAGTCTTGTTGCAAACCTTTGCACTTTCTCTAGTTTCTTCACGTGCTTGGCTAGGTGTGGGTTCCAAACTGGTGCCGCATACTCCAATATAGGCCTAACGTACACGGTGTACAGGGTCCTGAACGACTCCTTATTAAGATGTCGGAATGCTGTTCTGAGGTTTGCTAGGCGCCCATATGCTGCAGCAGTTATTTGGTTGATGTGCGCTTCAGGAGATGTGCCTGGTGTTATACTCACCCCAAGATCTTTTTCCTTGAGTGAGGTTTGTAGTCTCTGGGCCCCCCCTAGACTGTACTCCGTCTGCGGTTTTCTTTGTCCTTCCCCAATTTTCATGACTTTGCACTTGGTGGGGTTGAACTCCAGGAGCCAATTGCTGGACCAGGTCTGCAGCCTACCTGAAGTCTACCTAGAGGGCATTCCGGGGATCAACGCCCCCGCGGCTCGGTCCACGACCAGGCATCCCGGTGGATCAGGGCCTGTCCAGATCACTTTGTAGTTCTGCCTGGTCGTCGTCCGATTGAATTCTTCTCATCAACTTCACGTCATCTGCAAACAGGGACACTTCGGAGTCTATTCCTTCCGTCATGTCGTTCACAAATACCAGAAACAGCACTGGTCCTAGGACTGATCCCTGTGGGACCCCGCTGGTCACAGGTGCCCACTCTGACACCTTGCCACGTACCATGACTCGCTGCTGTCTTCCTGACAAGTATTCCCTGATCCATTGTAGTGCCTTCCCTGTTATCCCTGCTTGGTCCTCCAGTTTTTGCACTAATCTCTTGTGTGGTACTGTGTCAAACTCCTTCTTGCAGTAATGTTATCCTTCTTGCAGTAAATGTAATCCACCCACCCCTCTCTCTCTCTTGTCTTACTGCTGTTACCATGTCATAGAACTCCAGTACGTTTGTGACACAGGATTTCCAGTCCCTGAAACCCTGGATGTAACTCTGTACTGTTTGCAGTCTCTTGTGTTCATCCTGAGTAATTCTGGTGTGCAGATATGGGGGTCAGTCCCTCCACGATTTTCCATGTGTAAATTATGATGTACCTTTCTCGCCTACGTTCCAAGGAATACAGTTGCAAAGATCTCATATGAATTCCCATTAGTTCAGATGCCTGAAAATGTCAGGAGAGGGACAGTGTGTGGGTTTACCAGTACGGCCAATCTCTCCTGCCCTGTGTGGTTTAGCGCTTCTTTTTGATTATAATAGTAACCTCCTGCCTTGTGGGAGGCAGTAAATGCACAGTATTCCAGCCTGTGGAGAGCAGTGACCTTGAGATATATTATCACTGACTCAGCATACCTTGTTTTCACACCTCTTGTAGCAGTGACAACTTTCTTGTAGCAGTGACAACTTTCTTGTAGCAGTGACAACTTTCTTGTAGCAGTGACAACTTTCTTGTAGCAGTGACAACTTTCTTGTAGCAGTGACAACTTTCTTGTAGCAGTGACAACTTTCTTGTAGCAGTGACAACTTTCTTGTAGCAGTGACAACTTTCTTGTAGCAGTGACAACTTTCTTGTAGCAGTGACAACTTTCTTGTAGCAGTGACAACTTTCTTGTAGCAGTAACAACTTTCTTGTAGCAGTGACAACTTTCTTGTAGCAGTGACAACTTTCTTGTAGCAGTGACAACTTTCTTGTAGCAGTGACAACTTTCTTGTAGCAGTGACAACTTTCTTGTAGCAGTGACAACTTTCTTGTAGCAGTGACAACTTTCTTGTAGCAGTAACAACTTTCTTGTAGCAGTAACAACTTTCTTGTAGCAGTAACAACTTTCTTGTAGCAGTGACAACTTTCTTGTAGCAGTGACAACTTTCTTGTAGCAGTGACAACTTTCTTGTAGCAGTGACAACTTTCTTGTAGCAGTGACAACTTTCTTGTAGCAGTGACAACTTTCTTGTAGCAGTGACAACTTTCTTGTAGCAGTGACAACTTTCTTGTAGCAGTGACAACTTTCTTGTAGCAGTGACAACTTTCTTGTAGCAGTAACAACTTTCTTGTAGCAGTAACAACTTTCTTGTAGCAGTAACAACTTTCTTGTAGCAGTGACAACTTTCTTGTAGCAGTGACAACTTTCTTGTAGCAGTGACAACTTTCTTGTAGCAGTGACAACTTTCTTGTAGCAGTGACAACTTTCTTGTAGCAGTGACAACTTTCTTGTAGCAGTAACAACTTTCTTGTAGCAGTAACAACTTTCTTGTAGCAGTAACAACTTTCTTGTAGCAGTGACAACTTTCTTGTAGCAGTGACAACTTTCTTGTAGCAGTGACAACTTTCTTGTAGCAGTGACAACTTTCTTGTAGCAGTGACAACTTTCTTGTAGCAGTGACAACTTTCTTGTAGCAGTGACAACTTTCTTGTAGCAGTGACAACTTTCTTGTAGCAGTGACAACTTTCTTGTAGCAGTGACAACTTTCTTGTAGCAGTGACAACTTTCTTGTAGCAGTGACAACTTTCTTGTAGCAGTGACAACTTTCTTGTAGCAGTGACAACTTTCTTGTAGCAGTGACAACTTTCTTGTAGCAGTGACAACTTTCTTGTAGCAGTGACAACTTTCTTGTAGCAGTGACAACTTTCTTGTAGCAGTGACAACTTTCTTGTAGCAGTGACAACTTTCTTGTAGCAGTGACAACTTTCTTGTAGCATTGACAACTTTCTTGTAGCAGTGACAACTTTTTTGTAGCAGTGACAACTTTCTTGTAGCAGTGACAACTTTCTTGTAGCAGTGACAACTTTCTTGTAGCAGTGGCAACTTTCTTGTAGCAGTGACAACTTTCTTGTAGCAGTGACAACTTTCTTGTAGCAGTGACAACTTTCTTGTAGCAGTGACAACTTTCTTGTAGCAGTGACAACTTTCTTGTAGCAGTGACAACTTTCTTGTAGCAGTGACAACTTTGTGACAGTTTCCTACATCACTACTCCCAGGTCTCGCTTTTGGGACTTTCACTCTTGCAGTGAATAAAGACTGACACGGAGTACAGGATAAACTCAAATCAATTCTGACACATGAAATCGTAATGACACGATTGTAAACCACGGTACGGATGGGGATTGAACTGGCAGCTAGTGAGTCGTCAAAACTCCAGGACAGTGAACGCACTGGCTTAAACTAGCCGTGAGTTTAATCCCCACCCGTACCGTGGTATGTTCACAGTCTTGTCATTACGATTTTCTGAGCCAGAAATGATTCGAGTTTATCCTGTACTGTTGATAAATTAGACACATGTGCAACTCTTGGGTATCTTTATTGAGGAAACGTTTCGCCACACAGTGGCTTCATCAGTCCATACGTAGGAGAAACTACGAAGGTTGAGGGACTGATTACCTCATTCTCCTCCTGTTCTTCAAGTTTCTCCTGTGTATGGACTGATGAAGCCACTGTGTGGCGAAACGTTTCCTCAATAAAGATACCCAAGAGTTGCACATTTATCAACAAGTCGGTTCACTGAACCATCCATCTACAATCCTGTACTGTGTCGGTCTTTACTCCATCCATTCTTGCACAACATAATAACTGAAACACAGTCTCTATCATAATGTCTGAGGTCCACTGCAAGACTGAGTTATATCTGGTGATGCTGTCTTGACGAACGTCACACTCAGAGATTCTGATGTCTTCAACAAGAATGCGTATAGAAGGAGAATGATTATAATTAAAACCTTAATTTTTACAGAGGTGGAGAGGTAAGCCAGTGGAAGGCCTCGGTCAGATGACTAAAAGCTCCAGCTGTGGGTCATCATGACTAAGACCCGCGTCAGGAAATTTCCTGTTTCCTGACAAACATACCAGAAAGGTGTTACGGAGTTATAACTGATGTCTCTGTCACTGTTGTAGATACAAGACTGAGAAACACAAGTGGGGTTAGTAGTGTGCCTTGAGGAACACAACTTTACGCTGTGGCAGCCTCAGACTTCACTCTGTTTACTACAACTCTCTGGGACTTATTTGTCAAGTAAAATACCCATCTACCCACTTCTGCAGTTAATCCCACTGCGAGTATTTTGTACGCTATCAAACCATGGTTGTACCTGTCGTGGGTTGTTTGATCACTAGCATTTAGCAGTGCTTCCTGTGGCAACAATAAGGGAACACTGTATTAACATTCGTGGCCCCAGACTATTCAACATCTTACCAGAAGATATCAGAAACACTGCTGGAACAAGTGTACAAGTCTTCAAGAGTAAACTGGACAAGTATCTTCACCAGGGATGCGGTGGACACAATAAGAGAACACTGTATCAACATTCCTGGTACAAGATTATTCAACATCTTACCAGAAGATATCAGAAACACTGCTGGAACAAGTGTACAAGTCTTCAAGAGTAAACTGGACAAGTATCTTCACCAGGGGTGCGGTGGACACAATAAGAGAACACTGTATCAACATTCCTGGTACAAGATTATTCAACATCTTACCAGAAGATATCAGAAACACTGCTGGAGCAAGTGCACAAGTCTTCAAGAGTAAACTGGACAAGTATCTTCACCAGGTGCCAGATCAACAGCCTGCTGGAACAAGTGTACAAGTCTTCAAGAGTAAACTGGACAAGTATCTTCACCAGGTGCCAGATCAACTAGGCTGTGATGGATATGTGGGCCAGAGGGCCTCCAGCAGCAACAGCCTAACTGACAACCATCAGACGAGCCTGCATAAGGCCTGGCTCCGAGAGTAGTTAAACTCTCGAAACTCTTCAAAGGTATATCAAAGGTTCAAAGATAAAGGTGACAGGTTTTCATGTGGTGACTAATTGTGAGTACTGGCAGCCTAGTACAGCTGTGTGAGTACTGGCAGCCTAGTACAGCTGTGTGAGTACTGGCAGCCTAATACAGCTGTGCGAGTACTGGCAGCCTAATACAGTTGTGTGAGTACTGGCAGCCTAGTACAGCTGTGTGAGTACTGGCAGCCTAGTACAGCTTTGTGAGTACTGACAGCCTAGTACAGCTGTGTGAGTACTGGCAGCCTAGTACAGCTGTGTGAGTACTGGTAGCCTAGTACAGCTGTGTGAGTACTGGCAGACTAGTACAGCTGTGTGAGTACTGGCAGCCTAGTACAGCTGTGTGAGTACTGGCAGCCTAGTACAGCTGTGTGAGTACTGGCAGCCTAGTACAGCTGTGTGAGTACTGGCAGCCTAGTCCAGCTGTGTGAGTACTGGCAGCCTAGTACAGCTGTGTGAGTACTGGCAGCCTAATACAGCTGTGTGAGTACTGGCAGCCTAGTACAGCTGTGTGAGTACTGGCAGCCTAGTACAGCTGTGTGAGTACTGGCAGCCTAGTACAGCTGTGTGAGTACTGGCAGCCTAGTACAGCTGTGTGAGTACTGGCAGCCTAGTACAGCTGTGTGAGTACTGGCAGCCTAGTACAGCTGTGTGAGTACTGGCAGCCTAGTACAGCTGTGTGAGTACTGGCAGCCTAATACAGCTGTGAGTACTGGCAGCCTAATACAGCTGTGTGAGTACTGGCAGCCTAGTACAGCTGTGTGAGTACTGGCAGCCTAATACAGCTGTGTGAGTACTGTCAGCCTAATACAGCTGTGTGAGTACTGTCAGCCTAATACAGCTGTGTGAGTACTGGCAGCCTAATACAGCTGTGTGAGTACTGGCAGCCTAATACAGCTGTGTGAGTACTGGCAGCCTAATACAGCTGTGTGAGTACTGGCAGCCTAGTACAGCTGTGTGAGTACTGGCAGCCTAGTACAGCTGTGCGAGTACTGGCAGCCTAGTACAGCTGTGGAGTACTGGCAGCCTAGTACAGCTGTGGAGTACTGGCAGCCTAATACAGCTGTGTGAGTACTGGCAGCCTAGTACAGCTGTGTGAGTACTGGCAGCCTAGTACAGCTGTGTGAGTACTGGCAGCTTAGTACAGTTGTGTGAGTACTGGCAGTCTAGTACAGCTGTGTGAGTACTGGCAGCCTAATACAGCTGTGTGAGTACTGGCAGCCTAGTACAGCTGTGTGGGTACTGGCAGACTAGTACAGCTGTGTGAGTACTGGCAGCCTAATACAGCTGTTTGAGTACTGGCAGCCTAGTACAGCTGTGTGAGTACTGGCAGCCTAGTACAGCTGTGTGAGTACCGGCAGCCTAGTACAGCTGTGTGAGTACTGGCAGCCTAATACAGCTGTGTGAGTACTGGCAGCCTAATACAGCTGTGTGAGTACTGGCAGCCTAATACAGCTGTGTGAGTACTGGCAGCCTAGTACAGCTGTGTGAGTACTGGCAGCCTAGTACAGCTGTGTGAGTACTGGCAGCCTAGTACAGCTGTGTGAGTACTGGCAGCCTAGTACAGCTGTGTGAGTACTGGCAGCCTAGTACAGCTGTGTGAGTACTGGCAGCCTAATACAGCTGTGTGAGTACTGGCAGCCTAACACAGCTGTGTGAGTACTGGCAGCCTATTATAGCTGAACGAGTCCTGGCAGCCTAGTACAGCTGTGTGAGTACTGGCAGCATAGTACAGCTGTGTGAGTACTGGCAGCCTAGTACAGCTGTGTGAGTACTGGCAGCCTAGTACAGCTGTGTGAGTACTGGCAGCCTAGTACAGCTGTGTGAGTACTGGCAGCCTAGTACAGCTGTGTGAGTACTGGCAGCCTAATACAGCTGTGTGAGTACTGGCAGCCTAACACAGCTGTGTGAGTACTGGCAGCCTAGTATAGCTGAACGAGTACTGGCAGCCTAATACAGCTGTGTGAGTACTGGCAGCCTAATACAGCTGTGTGAGTACTGGCAGCCTAACACAGCTGTGTGAGTACTGGCAGCCTAGTATAGCTGAACGAGTACTGGCAGCCTAATACAGCTGTGTGAGTACTGGCAGCCTAGTACAGCTGTGTGAGTACTGGCAGCCTAATACAGCTGTGTGAGTACTGGCAGCCTAACACAGCTGTGTGAGTACTGGCAGCCTAGTATAGCTGAACGAGTCCTGGCAGCCTAGTACAGCTGTGTGAGTACTGGCAGCCTAGTACAGCTGTGTGAGTACTAGCAGCCTAGTACAGCTGTGTGAGTACTGGCAGCCTAGTACAGCTGTGTGAGTACTGGCAGCCTAGTACAGCTGTGTGAGTACTGGCAGCCTAGTACAGCTGTGTGAGTACTGGCAACCTAGTACAGCTGTGTGAGTACTGGCAGCCTAATACAGCTGTGTGAGTACTGGCAGCCTAATACAGCTGTGTGAGTACTGGCAGCCTAACACAGCTGTGTGAGTACTGGCAGCCTAGTATAGCTGAACGAGTACTGGCAGTCTAATACAGCTGTGTGAGTACTGGCAGCCTAATACAGCTGTGTGAGTACTGGCAACCTAGTACAGCTGTGTGAGTACTGGCAGACTAGTACAGCTGAACGAGTACTACCGGTCTAGTACATGTGGAGTCTAAAAACAGCAAGTGAGTACGGGGCTCAGGATGTGACAGCAGACTGTCACGTCACACATCCACTTCTTTACATCTCATAACTCAATATAATTTCCCATTTCTGACTGCCTTAAATCCTTTAAACACTTATCTAAGTGGTCTAAATAGTTTACACGTGTTTTCTAAGTGGTCTAAATAGTTTACACGTGTTTTCTAAGTGGTCTAAATTGTTCACACGCGTTTTCTAAGTGGTCTAAATTGTTTACACGTGTTTTCTAAGTGGTCTAAATAGTTTACACGTGTTTTCTAAGTGGTCTAAATTGTTTACACGTGTTTTCTAAGTGGTCTAAATAGTTTACACGTGTTTTCTAAGTGGTCTAAATAGTTTACACGTGTTTTCTAAGTTGTCTAAATAGTTTACACGTGTTTTCTAAGTGGTCTAAATAGTTTACACGTGTTTTCTAAGTGGTCTAAATTGTTTACACGTGTTTTCTAAGTGGTCTAAATTGTTTTACACGTGTTTTCTAAGTGGTCTAAATAGTTTACATTAGCTTTCTAAGTGGTCTAAATTGTTTACACGTGTTTTCTAAGTGGTCTAAATTGTTTACACGTGTTTTCTAAGTGGTCTAAATAGTTTACACGTGTTTTCTAAGTGGTCTAAATAGTTTACACGTGTTTTCTAAGTGGTCTAAATTGTTTACACGTGTTTTCTAAGTGGTCTAAATTGTTTACACGTGTTTTCTAAGTGGTCTAAATTGTTTACACGTGTTTTCTAAGTGGTCTAAATTGTTTACACGTGTTTTCTAAGTGGTCTAAATAGTTTACACGTGTTTTCTAAGTGGTCTAAATTGTTTACACGTGTTTTCTAAGTGGTCTAAATTGTTTACACGTGTTTTCTAAGTGGTCTAAATTGTTTACATGTGTTTTCTAAGTGGTCTAAATTGTTTACACGTGTTTTCTAAGTGGTCTAAATAGTTTACACGTGTTTTCTAAGTGGTCTAAATTGTTTACACGTGTTTTCTAAGTGGTCTAAATTGTTTACACGTGTTTTCTAAGTGGTCTAAATAGTTTACACGTGTTTTCTAAGTGGTCTAAATAGTTTACACGTGTTTTCTAAGTGGTCTAAATTGTTTACACGTGTTTTCTAAGTGGTCTAAATTGTTTACAAGTGTTTTCTAAGTGGTCTGTGTTATCTTTATAACTTTGTGTTTTAAGTTGTATACAGGTCTCTATGTGCTCTACATAGGTCTCTATGTGCTCTACATAGGTCTCTATGTGCTCTACATAGGTCTCTATGTGCTCTACATAGGTCTCTATGTGCTCTACATAGGTCTCTATGTGCTCTACATAGGTTTCTAAATGTTCTAATTTGTCTAAATAGGCTTGTAAATGTTCTAATTTGTCTAAATAGGCTTGTAAATGTTCTAATTTGTATAAATAGGCTTGTAAGTGTTCTAATTTGTCTAAATAGGCTTGTAAGTGTTCTAATTTGTCTAAATAGGCTTGTAAGTGTTCTAATTTGTCTAAATAGGCTTGTAAGTGTTC
This sequence comes from Cherax quadricarinatus, assembly GCF_038502225.1. NCBI lineage: Eukaryota > Metazoa > Arthropoda > Malacostraca > Decapoda > Parastacidae > Cherax > Cherax quadricarinatus. The sequence goes on along the minus strand of NC_091380.1, from coordinate 7,159,280 downwards.
TAATTTGTCTAAATAGGCTTGTAAATATTCTAATTTGTCTAAATAGGCTTGTAAATGTTCTAATTTGTCTAAATAGGCTTGTAAGTGTTCTAATTTGTCTAAATAGGCTTGTAAGTGTTCTAATTTGTCTAAATAGGCTTGTAAGTGTTCTAATTTGTCTAAATAGGCTTGTAAGTGTTCTAATTTGTCTAAATAGGCTTGTAAGTGTTCTAATTTGTCTAAATAGGCTTGTAAGTGTTCTAATTTGCCTAAATAGGCTTGTAAATGTTCTAATTTGTCTAAATAGGCTTGTAAATGTTCTAATTTGTCTAAATAGGCTTGTAAATGTTCTAATTTGTATAAATAGGCTTGTAAGTGTTCTAATTTGTCTAAATAGGCTTGTAAGTGTTCTAATTTGTCTAAATAGGCTTGTAAGTGTTCTAATTTGTCTAAATGAGCATAAATGTTCTAATTTGTATAAATAGGCTTGTAAGTGTTCTAATTTGTATAAATAGGCTTGTAAAGTGTTCTAATTTGTCTAAATGAGGCATAAGTGTTCTAATTTGTCTAAATAGGCTTGTAAGTGTTCTAATTTGTCTAAATAGGCTTGTAAGTGTTCTAATTTGTCTAAATAGGCTTGTAAATGTTCTAATTTGTATAAATAGGCTTGTAAGTGTTCTAATTTGTATAAATAGGCTTGTAAGTGTTCTAATTTGTCTAAATAGGCTTGTAAGTGTTCTAATTTGTCTAAATAGGCTTGTAAGTGTTCTAATTTGTCTAAATAGGCTTGTAAGTGTTCTAATTTGTCTAAATAGGCTTGTAAGTGTTCTAATTTGTCTAAATAGGCTTGTAAGTGTTCTAATTTGTCTAAATAGGCTTGTAAGTGTTCTAATTTGTCTAAATAGGCTTGTAAGTGTTCTAATTTGTCTAAATAGGCTTGTAAGTGTTCTAATTTGTCTAAATAGGCTTGTAAGTGTTCTAATTTGTCTAAATAGGTATCAAAATGCCCTTGTTTACCTACGTAGGCTTTGAAGTAATCTACAACAGGTTGTTAACTGCTCTGAGTCGCACAAATAGATTGTTTGTGTACACAAACAACCCTCGCATAAGAGGACCTTATAACCACGTTTAGGTCCGACTTGGACCATTTACAAGGTCGCACTAACACGGGAAAGACAGAGGGAGACAGTGTATGTAAGAGAGGGAGACAGTGTATGTAAGAGAGGGAGACAGTGTATGTAAGAGAGCGAGACAGTGTATGTAAGAGAGGCAGACAGTGTATGTAAGAGAGGCAGACAGTGTATGTAAGAGAGGCAGACAGTGTATGTAAGAGAGGCAGACAGTGTATGTAAGAGAGGCAGACAGTGTATGTAAGAGAGGCAGACAGTGTATGTAAGAGAGGGAGACAGTGGCCCATGTAAGAGAGGAGACAGCCATGTAAGAGAGGGAGACAGGTGTATGTGAGAGAGCAGACCAGTGGTATGTAAGAGAGGCAGACAGTGTATGTAAGAGAGGGAGACAGTGTATGTAAGAGAGGCAGACAGTGTATGTAAGAGAGGCAGACAGTGTATGTAAGAGAGGGAGAGTGGGAGGAGAGGGAGGGTAAGTGAGAGGGGGAGAGGAGAGGGAGGGAAGGAGGGTAAGGTAGGGAGAGGGGAGAGGAGAGGGAGGGAAGGAGGTGAAGGAGAGAGGGGAGGAGAGGGAGGAAGGAGGGTAAGTGAGAGGGGGAGAGGAGAGGAGGGAAGGAGGGTGCAAGAGAGGGGAGAGGAGGAGGGAGGGAAGGAGGGTAAGAGAGGGGGAGAGGAGAGGAGGGAAGGAGGGTAAGTGAGAGGGGGAGAGGAGAGGAGGGAAGGAGGGTAAGTGAGAGGGGAGAGGAGAGGGAGGGAAGGAGGGCAAGTGAGGGGGGAGGGGAGGAGGAGAGGGGAGGAAGGAGGGTAAGGAGAGGGGAGAGGAGAGGGAGGGAAGGAGGGTAAGTGAGAGGGGGAGAGGAGAGGGAGGGAAGGAGGGTAAGTGAGAGGGGGAGAGGAGAGGGAGGGAAGGAGGGTAAGTGAGAGGGGGAGAGGAGAGGGAGGGAAGGAGGGTACGTGAGAGTGGGAGAGCAGAGGGAGGAAGGAGGGTAAGTGAGAGGGGGAGAGGAGAGGGAGGGAAGGAGGGTAAGTGAGAGGGGGAGAGGAGAGGGAGGGAAGGAGGGTAAGTGAGAGGGGGAGAGGAGAGGGAGGGAAGGAGGGTAAGTGAGAGTGGGAGAGGAGAGGGAGGGAAGGGAGAGAGAAGGATGTTTTGTGTAAGCGATAAGTCTAGCATACACGACCTCTCTCTCTCTCTCTCTCTCTCTCTCTGTCTCTCTCTCTCTCTCTGTCTCTCTCTCTCTCTCTCTGTCTCTCTCTCTCTCTGTCTCTCTCTCTCTCTGTCTGTCTCTCTCTCTCTCTCTCTCTGTCTCTCTCTCTCTCTCTCTCTGTCTCTGTCTCTCTCTCTCTCTCTCTCTCTCTCTCTCTCTCTGTGAATCTGATATTTAATAACACAGTAGCTATCCAGGGTTTAGTTCTTCGTTTAATCCTAACCTTGTTATTTCCACTTAAGAATGAGAGAGAGAGAGAGAGAGAGAGAGAGAGAGAGAGAGAGAGAGAGAGATAGAGAGAGACAGAAATACAAGGTGACCGGAAACAAGCAGGTGAGATTATATCCGGCTGGACTAGACAACACTACCACTAATGGTTCTCTCCCCCCATCCTTAAGACATTATCCCCTCTCCCACTCTTGTACCACTTCCACCTACTCTTGTACCACTTCCTCCTACTCTTGTACCACTTCCACCTACTCTTGTACCACTTCCTCCTACTCTTGTACCACTTCCTCCTACTCTTGTACCACTTCCACCTACTCTTGTACCACTTCCTCCTACTCTTGTACCACTTCCACCTACTCTTGTACCTCTTCCTCCTACTCTTGTACCACTTCCTCCTACTCTTGTACCACTTCCACGTACTCTTGTACCACTTCCTCCTACTCTTGTACCACTTCCACCTACTCTTGTACCACTTCCACCTACTCTTGTACCTCTTCCTCCTACTCTTGTACCACTTCCACGTACTCTTGTACCACTTCCTCCTACTCTTGTACCACTTCCACCTACTCTTGTACCTCTTCCTCCTACTCTTGTACCACTTCCTCCTACTCTTGTACCTCTTCCTCCTACTCTTGTACCACTTCCACGTACTCTTGTACCACTTCCTCCTACTCTTGTACCACTTCCTCCTACTCTTGTACCACTTCCTCCTACTCTTGTACCACTTCCTCCTACTCTTGTACCACTTCCACCTACTCTTGTACCACTTCCACCTACTCTTGTACCACTTCCTCCTACTCTTGTACCACTTCCTCCTACTCTTGTACCATTTCCTCCTACTCTTGTACCACTTCCTCCTACTCTTGTACCACTTCCTCCTACTCTTGTACCACTTCCTCCTACTCTTGTACCACTTCCTCCTACTCTTGTACCACTTCCACCTACTCTTGTACCACTTCCTCCTACTCTTGTACCACTTCCTCCTACTCTTGTACCACTTCCTCCTACTCTTGTACCACTTCCACCTACTCTTGTACCACTTCCTCCTACTCTTGTACCACTTCCACATACTCTTGTACCACTTCCACCTACTCTTGTACCACTTCCACCTACTCTTGTACCACTTCCTCCTACTCTTGTACCACTTCCACCTACTCTTGTACCACTTCCACCTACTCTTGTACCACTTCCTCCTACTCTTGTACCACTTCCTCCTACTCTTGTACCACTTCCTCCTACTCTTGTACCACTTCCACATACTCTTGTACCACTTCCACCTACTCTTGTACCACTTCCTCCTACTCTTGTACCACTTCCACCTACTCTTGTACCACTTCCACCTACTCTTGTACCACTTCCACCTACTCTTGTACAACTTCCTACTCTTGTACCACTTCCACCTACTCTTGTACCACTTCCACCTACTCTTGTACCACTTACACCTACTCTTGTACCACTTCCACCTACTCTTGTACCACTTCCTCCTACTCTTGTACCACTTCCACCTACTCTTGTACCACTTCCTCCTACTCTTGTACCACTTCCACCTACTCTTGTACCACTTCCACCTACTCTTGTACCACTTCCACCTACTCTTGTACCACTTCCTACTCTTGTACCACTTCCACCTACTCTTGTACCACTTCCTCCCACTCTTGTACCACTTCCTCCTACTCTTGTACCACTTCCTCCTACTCTTGTACCACTTCCAACTACTCTTGTACCACTTCCTCCTACTCTTGTACCACTTCCTCCTACTCTTGTACCACTTCCACCTACTCTTGTACCACTTCCTCCTACTTTTGTACCACTTCCATCTACTCTTGTACCACTTCCTCCCACTCTTGTACCACTTCCACCTACTCTTGTACCACTTCCATCTACTCTTGTACCACTTCCACCTACTCTTGTACCACTTCCACCTACTCTTGTACCACTTCCTCCTACTCTTGTACCACTTCCTCCTACTCTTCACTTCCACCTACTCTTGTACCACTTCCTCCTACTCTTGTACCACTTCCACGTACTCTTGTACCACTTCCACGTACTCTTGTACCACTTCCACCTACTCTTGTACCACTTCCTCCTACTCTTCACTTCCACCTACTCTTGTACCACTTCCTCCTACTCGTGTACCACTTCCTCCTACTCTTCACTTCCTACTCTTGTACCACTTCCTCCTACTCTTGTACCACTTCCTTCTACTCTTGTACCACTTCCTCCTACTCTTCACTTCCACCTACTCTTGTACCACTTCCTCCTACTCTTGTACCACTTCCACCTACTCTTGTACCACTTCCACCTACTCTTGTACCACTTCCTCCTACTCTTGTACCACTTCCTACTCTTGTACCACTTCCACCTACTCTTGTACCACTTCCACCTACTCTTGTACCACTTCCTCCTACTCTTGTACCACTTCCTCCTCCTCTTCTACCACTTCCTCCTACTCTTCCCTTCCACCTACTCTTGTACCACTTCCTCCTACTCTTGTACCACTTCCTCCCACTCTTGTACCACTTCCTCCCACTCTTGTACCACTTCCACCTACTCTTGTACCACTTCCACCTACTCTTGTACCACTTCCACCTACTCTTGTACCACTTCCTCCTACTCTTGTACCACTTCCACCTACTCTGAGGAAAGTAGATGGAATCCAGGACGGGGTGGCCCTGGCTTGGATACTGAGGATTATAGTGCAGTCCCAGAACCTGCAGAAATTAACAACACACCTCCCAACAATTCTCATCCAAAGGTGAATTTGTGCAAATATTATGCTTGGGGCATCTGTAAGCATGGAATAACAGGGAAAAAAATGGGACATGCAACTTTGAGCATCCCAAAAAATGTAGCGACCTCCTGTCTAAAGGAGTGTGTCGTTCTTCTTCCTGTACTTTCTTTCACCCAAAAATGTGCCACTCCTCGGTCCTCCAGAAGCAGTGTTACAACATCGACTGCCATTAATACCATCTAAAAGGGACCAGGAGGCACAGAACCCACAAGACAAACAATAGTAGCTACGACAACCCAACTCCAGGTGATTTTTTAGTGGCAGGAAACGGAAAAAGAAAATGGAAGGAAATAACAAAAATAGTCCACCTTGGAGCCTTGTTGGACTGGAGGCGCAGCCAGTGGCCACCCATGGCCCTCCAGAATTACAACTACTGATGCCAATAACAAAATCCCCCCAACAAACACAGAATACAACCTCGTTCATATTTGCCAATATACAGGGCCTTAAGCCATCCACCAACAATAAAATACCTTTTATCTGTGGACTTCTAGTGGAGTCTAATGCAATGTTTGCAGCCTTCACAGAGACTCACACAAAAGATCACTTTGACAGTGAAATATGGATAAGTGGTTACAACCTTTTTAGATGCGACAGAAAAAACAGGCAACAAGGGGGGGGGTTGGCCTGTATGTCAAAGAGTCCCTTATCTGCACGGAGTTGCTGAACACCACAAATGAGGTAGTTGAAGTTCTATCAATAAAGATCGAGAACCAAAACCTAGTCATTGTGGTTGTATATAAGCCACCAGATGCAACCTCAACAGTTCAAGGAACAGCTACTGAAAATTGACTACTGTCTGGAAACCTTCCAGCTCCATCCCCAAACATCTTACTGCTTGGTGATTTCAACCTAAGGCATACGAAATGGAAGAATGTAGCAAATAATGTTATAACTGAAACAATCCCCGGAGGTAGCGCAGATGAAAGGTCACACACACATGAGCTACTAAGTCTCTGCCAAAAACACACCTTAAGCCAGCAGATAGTGGAGCCAACAAGACTAGAAAACACACTTGACCTTATCTTCACAAATAATGAGGACCTGATAAGAGACATAAGAATATCAAAAACAACTAATTCCGATCACAACCTAATCGAAGTCCAGACGTACATGCATAGGGGTCCTGATCAGCAGAATGCATGTACCTGTGAAGGTGTCTTCACAAAATACAACTTCAACAACAAGAACATCAACTGGGACCAGGTAAACCATGTCCTAAACGAAACATGTTGGGAAGATATCTTAAATGACATGGATCCAAACCAGTGCCTTGAAAGAATCAACTTCCTGGCAGCTGAAGCATGTTCTAGGCATATTCCCCTAAGAAAGAAGAAGAGCAGGAGTAAACTGGAGAGAGAAAGATGCTCCCTCTACAGAAGACGACGAAGAGTCACTGAGCTCCTCAGGAGTGCTAGAATATCTGATACACGAAAGGAGGCGCTGACCAGTGGAAGTGGAAACTATCGAACTTAAAGTTAAATGACTCTTACAGGAACCAGGAGAGACAGGAGGAGCTTAAAGCTATTAGTGAAATTGAAAGAAATTCAAAATATTTCTTTTTATATGCCAAAAACAAGGCAAATACCACATCTAGTATCGGGCCCTTGCTCAGACAGGATGGGACTTACACAGATGACAACAAGGAAATGAGTGAAATATTGAAATCCCAGTACGACTCTGTGTTTAGTGAACCACTAATCGGTCTGAGGATCGACGACCCAAATGATTTCTTCATGAAAGAGCCTCAAAACTCCATAAATGTATGCCAGATTTCCGACATTACCCTAACTCCGATAGATTTCGAAAAAGCCATTGACAACATGCCCATGCACTCAGCCCCGGGCCCAGACTCGTGGAACTCTGTTTTCATTAAGAACTGCAAGAAACCCCTCTCGCGTGCCCTAAGTACACTATGGATGAGGAGCTTGGACATGGGTGAAATTCCACAGTCACTTAAAACAACGGATATAGCCCCACTCCATAAAGGTGGCAGCAAAGCATTAGCTAAGAACTTCCACCTACTCTTGTACCACTTTCACCTACTCTTGTACCACTTCCACCTACTCTTGTACCACTTCCACCTACTCTTGTACCACTTCCACGTACTCTTGTACCACTTTCACCTACTCTTGTACCACTTCCACCTACCCTTGTACCACTTCCTCCTACTCTTGTACCACTTCCACCTACTCTTGTACCACTTCCACCTACCCTTGTACCACTTCCTCCTATTCTTGTACCACTTACACCTACTCTTGTACCACTTCCACCTACTCTTGTACCACTTCCACCTACTCTTGTACCACTTCCACCTACTCTTGTACCACTTCCACCTACTCTTGTACCACTTCCACCTACTCTTGTACCACTTCCTACTCTTGTACCATTTCCTCCTATTCTTGTACCACTTTCACCTACTCTTGTACCACTTCCACCTACTCTTGTACCACTTCCACCTACTCTTGTACCACTTCCACCTACTCTTGTGCCACTTCCACCTACCCTTGTACCACTTCCACCTACTCTTGTACCACTTCCTCCTATTCTTGTACCACTTACACCTACTCTTGTATCACTTCCACCTACTCTTGTACCACTTCCACCTACTCTTGTACCACTTCCACCTACTCTTGTACCACTTCCACCTACTCTTGTACCACTTCCTCCTATTCTTGTACCACTTCCACCTACTCTTGTACCACTTCCACCTACTCTTGTACCACTTCCACCTACTCTTGTACCACTTCCACCTACTCTTGTACCACTTCTCCAGTTTACCATAAATAACAACTCAGCTCCAGGCTTGTCTACCTGGAGGGCATTCCGGGGATCAACGCCCCCGCGGCCCGGTCCATGACCAGGCCCCCCCGGTGCATTAGGACCTGATCACCCAGGCTGTTACTGCTGGCCGCACGCAATCCAACGTACGAACCATAGCCCGCTTGATCCAGCACCGTGGTTAGGTATCTGTCCAGCTCCCTCTTGAAGACAACCAGGGGTCTACCGATAATGGCCCTTATTGCTGGTGGGAGGCTGTTGAACAGTCTTGGGCCCCAGACACTTATTGTGTCTTCTCTTAGTGTACCAGTGACGACCCTACTTTTCACTGGGGGTATGTTGCATCGCCTGCCAGTGTCTTTTGCTTTCATGTGGAGTGATTGCTGTGTGCATATTAGGGACCAATCCCTCCAGGATCTTCCCGGTGTTGATTATGATATATCTAGCTTACAGAGGACACGTGAGAGGGGTTTCTTGCAGTTCTTAATGAACAGAGAGTTCCACGAGTCTGGGTCCGGGGCTGAGTGCATGGGCATGTTGTCAATGGCTTTCTCAAAGTCTAGTGGAGTTGGTTACCTGGAGGTTACCTGGAGGTTATTCCGGGGATCAACGCCCCCGCGGCCCGGTCCATGACCAGGCCTCCAGGGTTATGTCATAAAACTGGCCTACATTGGCAGGGTTTTGAGGCTCAATTATGAAAAAAAAATTGTTTGGGTTGTCTATCCTTAGACTGGTTAGTGGTTCACTGAACACAGAGTCATATTGAGATTTCAGTATCTCACTCATTTCTTTGTTGCCTGTGTAGGATCCGTCTTGTCTGAGCAGCGGCCCTATACTAGAAGTGGTTTTTGAATTGTGTTTGGCGTATGAAAAGAAATATTTCGAATTTCTTTCAATTTCATCAATTGCTTTTAGCTCCTGTCTCTCCTGGATCCTGTAGGAGTCCTTTAACTTCAGCTCAATATTTTCCACTTCCCTGGTTAGCATTTCCTTCCATGTATCAGATAATCTGGCATTCTTGAGGAGCTCAGTGATTCTTCGTCTTCTCCTGTAGAGGGAGCGTCTCTCTCTCTCTCTCTCCAGTTTACTTCTTCTCATTCTTCTTATAGGAATATACCTTGAACATACTTCAGCTACCAGGAGGTTGATGTTTTCAAGGCAATGATTAGGGTCCATGTAGTTTAAGATATCTTCCCAGCATATTTCAGTTAGGGCATAGTTTACCTGATCCCAGATGATGTTCTTGTTGTTAAGTTGACTTTGGTAAAGGTACCTTTATAGTTGTATACATTTTGCTGATCAGGACTCCTTTGTATGTAAGTCTGGTCCTGGTCCAGGCTTGTCTGGTTCTGGACCAGGCTTGTCTGGTTCTGGACCAGGCTTGTCTGGTTCTGGACCAGGCTTGTCTGGTTCTGGACCAGGCTTGTCTGGTGCTTGTCTGGTTCTGGACCAGGCTTGTCTGGTGCTTGTCTGGTTCTGGGCCAGGCTTGTCTCGTCCTGAACCTGGCTTGTCTGGTTCTTGTCTGATCCTAGACCAGGCTTGTCTGGTGCTTGTTTGGTCCTGGACCAGGCTTGTCTGGTTCTGGGCCAGGCTTGTCTGGTCCTAGACCAGGCTTGAATGGTCCTAGACCAGACTTGTCCGGTGCTTGTCTGGTCCTGGACTAGGCTTGTCTGGTGCCTGCCAAGTCAACCAGGTTGTTGTTGCTGGTGCCACGCTGACCCACATATCCATCACAGCCTGGTTGATCTGTCACTTGGTGAAGATACTTGTCCAGTTTACTCTTGAAGACTTGTACACTTGTTCCAGCAGTGTTTCTGATATCTTCTGGTAAGATGTTGAATAATCTTGTACCAGGGATGTTGATACAGTGTTCTCTTATTGTGCCCACCGCACCCCTGCTTTACACTGGCTTAATTTTACACTTCCTCCCATATTTCTCGCCGGAGCTAGCATCTCCCTCTCTGGATCAAACCTGATCACCTCCCATTCGGGTTTAGTACGTCCTTATGGCCATATTAAGTGTGGTAATATCGAGCACAGAGATACATATTGAAGTAGCCAGTCACTGCTATTAAGAGGCTATTGAGAGGTGTAAGCAAACTTCTGACCTCTACAACACAGTTGTCAACAACGATTTGTTAAGTTATACCATGAATTAAGATCCTGGATCACCTTAGGAAAGCAAATTAAATACGACAGTAATTATGTACAAGGTAGATTATAGTGGAGATATGAACATGATATTAGAAGACAGGGGGACTTACGTGCCTCTTAATTCATTTTTTTAAAGTGTCAAGATTCTTTACCACACTGTCAAGTTCCTGGTCCTAGACCAGGCCAGCAACCAGGAGGCCTGGTCTAGGACCGGGCAGCGGAAGCGGTGACCCGTTGGAAGCATCCTTCACGTACCCTGAGATGAAATTGGGGTCACCTCCCCCGAAATTGGCCCCAGACCAATCCTGGTTGTTAGCCTGACTAACCAAGCTGTTGGTGATAGCTGCGTGCAGTCCAACGTATGAACCACAGCCTGGCTGATCAGGAACTAACTTGAACTTGCAAAGATTCTTCTTGAAGACAGCCAGAGATGTGTTGGTAATTCCCCTTATGCATGAAGGGAGGGTGATGAGTCTTGGTACCATTACACTGAGTTATCCCTTAGTATACCTATGACAACCTTACCACTGCAGGTATTCCGGGGGCATGGACCCCCGGAATACCTTCCAGGTATACACTCCAACAGGAACACAGAGGGTTTACAAACGTTCCTGATCAATTACACCGTTCTCTGTACGTTCTCCAGACATACAATTTCTCCCGTTTTAAAGGGGCTGCACTTGGACATCAGTATATCAACGTACAGAGAGAATATATCATTTAAATAACATCAATGGCTTGGCATGTATGCATTTTTTCCACTCTGACAGGATTGATGATCCTTTTGTGTCAATTTTTTTTTTCAACAAGTTGGCCGTCTCCCACCGAGGCAGGGTGACCCAAAAAAGAAAGAAAATCCCCAAAAAGAAAATACTTTCATCATCATTCAACACTTTCACCACACTCACACCCCTCAAGGGAGGTTCCTTGACGCTGGTGAGGGGCTCTTGATCTAGGGAATTGGATTTGTGCTCCGGTTCCCTGAATTGAGCCTGAATACCTTCTATCCCCCCCCACATGCGCTGTATAATCCTACGGGTTTAGCGCTCCCCCATGATTATAATAATAACCACACTCACACATAATCACTGTTTTTGCAGAGGTGCTCAGAATACAACAGTCTAGAAGCATATACGTATAGAGATACACAACATATCCCTCCAAACTGCCAATATCCCAAACCCCTCCTTTAAAGTGCAGGCATTGTACTTCCCATTTCCAGGACTCAAGTCCGACTGTATGAAATGTAAGATGATTAAATCTTACTGTCTTACAAACATGTATCAACCCGAGGAGGTTCTGGTCTCAGACCCAACCCTGGGGAAGATGGTCCCAAGGACCAATAACACTGTCCATCCAAGGAGCCTCTGGTATCAGACTGAAATCTGGACCAGATTCTTTATACCTCTGATGAGTTTCGAGAGTTTGACTGGTCTTGGACCAGGCTTGTCTGGTGCTTGCCTGGTCAACCAGGTTGTTGCTGCTGGTGGCAGACCTTTAGCCTGGTCTGGGACCGAACCCTGGCAAATATACTCCACTTACCCTTTAATACTTAAAAAAGGTATGCTGCAGGTGTGTGCATGTGCGTGTGTGTGTGTGCGTATTTGTGTGTGCGCGTATTTGTGTGTGTAGGTGTGTGCGTGTGTGTAGGTGTGTGTGTGTGTGTGTGTGTGTGTGTGTGCGTGCGTGTGTGTGTGTGTGCGCGTGCGTGTGTGTGTGTGTGTGTGTGTGTGTGTGTGTGTGTGTGTGTGTGTGTGTGTGTGTGTGTGTGCGCGTGCGTGTGTGTGTGTGGGTGTGTGTGTGTGTGTGTGTGTGCCCACACCTGACGCCCACACCTGACGCCCACATCACGCCCACACACATTCCCTGGTCACTACACAATGAGTGCTAGTCGCCTGGGCCGCCCACATCACGCCCACACACCTGCATGGTCACACAGCCAGTCATATAAACCACACACCTGCATGGTCACACAGCCAGTCATATAAACCACACACCTGCATGGTCACACAGCCAGTCATATAAACCACACACCTGCATGGTCACACAGCCAGTCATATAAACCACACACCTGCATGGTCACACAGCCAGTCATATAAACCACACACCTGCATGGTCACACAGCCAGTCATATAAACCACACACCTGCATGGTCACACAGCCAGTCATATAAACCACACACCTGCATGGTCACACAGCCAGTCATATAAACCACACACCTGCATGGTCACACAGCCAGTCATATAAACCACACACCTGCATGGTCACACAGCCAGTCATATAAACCACACACCTGCATGGTCACACAGCCAGTCATATAAACCACACACCTGCATGGTCACACAGCCAGTCATATAAACCACACACCTGCATGGTCACACAGCCAGTCATATAAACCACACACCTGCATGGTCACACAGCCAGTCATATAAACCACACACCTGCATGGTCACACAGCCAGTCATATAAACCACACACCTGCATGGTCACACAGCCAGTCATATAAACCACACACCTGCATGGTCACACAGCCAGTCATATAAACCACACACCTGCATGGTCACACAGCCAGTCATATAAACCACACACCTGCATGGTCACACAGCCAGTCATATAAACCACACACCTGCATGGTCACACAGCCAGTCATATAAACCACACACCTGCATGGTCACACAGCCAGTCATATAAACCACACACCTGCATGGTCACACAGCCAGTCATATAAACCACACACCTGCTGACACATGTCTTCCTTCCCTTATTTACAAACTTACCAAATCAACACCAAACACATTTTCATTAATTTACAATATTTTTTACACTCTATATACCTTATTTACACCCAATATACCTTATTTACACCCAATATACCTTATTTACACCCTATATATATGTCAGTGTTAAGCCGTGGGGGGCGCTGACCCCTATAAAAGATCATGTATCCTCCAGATATACAACACATAACACATGTACGCAGCTTCCAGAGCGGGTATGATAAAGGCAGGACATACCAGGTGTCAGTGATGCCCCATCAAGGTGGGCTAGGAGGCGGGACCAGGAGCTGAGTCTCGACCCCCACAAACACAAATCCCCATCCAAACTTACCTGAAAAAAATGAAAAATATATATTAAACAAAATACATCAATGTGAAAGAAGCCAGGGTTGTACATCAATGTGAAAGAAGCCAGGGTTGTACATCAATGTGAAAGAAGCCAGGGTTGTACATCAATGTGAAAGAAGCCAGGGTTGTACATCAATGTGAAAGAAGCCAGGGTTGTACATCAATGTGAAAGAAGCCAGGGTTGTACATCAATGTGAAAGAAGCCAGGGTTGTACATCAATGTGAAAGAAGCCAGGGTTGTACATCAATGTGAAAGAAGCCAGGGTTGTACATCAATGTGAAAGAAGCCAGGGTTGTACATCAATGTGAAAGAAGCCAGGGTTGTACATCAATGTGAAAGAAGCCAGGGTTGTACATCAATGTGAAAGAAGCCAGGGTTGTACATTAATGTGAAAGAAGCCAGGGTTGTACATCAACGTGAAAGAAGCCAGAGTTGTACATCAATGTGAAAGAAGCCAGGGTTGTACATCAATGTGAAAGAAGCCAGGGTTGTACATTAATGTGAAAGAAGCCAGGGTTGTACATCAACGTGAAAGAAGCCAGAGTTGTACATCAATGTGAAAGAAGCCAGGGTTGTACATCAATGTGAAAGAAGCCAGGGTTGTACATCAATGTGAAAGAAGCCAGGGTTGTACATCAATGTGAAAGAAGCCAGGGTTGTACATCAATGTGAAAGAAGCCAGGGTTGTACATTAATGTGAAAGAAGCCAGGGTTGTACATCAATGTGAAAGAAGCCAGAGTTGTACATCAATGTGAAAGAAGCCAGGGTTGTACATCAATGTGAAAGAAGTCAGGGTTGTACATCAATGTGAAAGAAGCCAGAGTTGTACATTAATGTGAAAGAAGCCAGGGTTGTACATCAATGTGAAAGAAGCCAGGGTTGTACATCAATGTGAAAGAAGCCAGAGTTGTACATCAATGTGAAAGAAGCCAGAGTTGTACATCAATGTGAAAGAAGCCAGGGTTGTACATCAATGTGAAAGAAGCCAGAGTTGTACATCAATGTGAAAGAAGCCAGGGTTGTACATCAATGTGAAAGAAGAGAGGGTTGTACATCAACGTGAAAGAAGCCAGGGTTGTACATCAATGTGAAAGAAGCCAGGGTTGTACATCAATGTGAAATAAGCCAGGGTTGTACATCAATGTGAAAGAAGCCAGAGTGGTACATCAATGTGAAAGAAGCCAGGGTTGTACATCAATGTGAAAGAAGCCAGGGTTGTACATCAATGTGAAAGAAGCCAGAGTTGTACATCAATGTGAAAGAAGCCAGAGTTGTACATCAATGTGAAAGAAGCCAGGGTTGTACATCAATGTGAAAGAAGCCAGGGTTGTACATCAATGTGAAAGAAGCCAGGGTTGTACATCAATGTGAAAGAAGCCAGGGTTGTACATCAATGTGAAAGAAGCCAGGGTTGTACATCAATGTGAAAGAAGCCAGGGTTGTACACCAATGTGAAAGAAGCCAGGGTTGTACATCAATGTGAAAGAAGCCAGGGTTGTACATCAATGTGAAAGAAGTCAGGGTTGTACATCAATGTGAAAGAAGCCAGGGTTGTACATCAATGTGAAAGAAGCCAGGGTTGTACATCAATGTGAAAGAAGCCAGGGTTGTACATCAATGTGAAAGAAGCCAGGGTTGTACATCAATGTGAAAGAAGCCAGAGTTGTACATCAATGTGAAAGAAGCCAGGGTTGTACATCAATGTGAAAGAAGCCAGTGTTGTACATCAATGTGAAAGAAGCCAGGGTTGTACATCAATGTGAAAGAAGCCAGGGTTGTACATCAATGTGAAAGAAGCCAGAGTTGTACATCAATGTGAAAGAAGCCAGGGTTGTACATCAATGTGAAAGAAGCCAGGGTTGTACATCAATGTGAAAGAAGCCAGGGTTGTACATCAATGTGAAAGAAGCCAGGGTTGTACATCAATGTGAAAGAAGCCAGGGTTGTACATCAATGTGAAAGAAGCCAGGGTTGTACATCAATGTGAAAGAAGCCAGGGTTGTACATCAATGTGAAAGAAGCCAGGGTTGTACATCAATGTGAAAGAAGCCAGGGTTGTACATCAATGTGAAAGAAGCCAGAGTTGTACATCAATGTGAAAGAAGCCAGGGTTGTACATCAATGTGAAAGAAGCCAGGGTTGTACATCAATGTGAAAGAAGCCAGGGTTGTACATCAATGTGAAAGAAGCCAGGGTTGTACATCAATGTGAAAGAAGCCAGGGTTGTACATCAATGTGAAAGAAGCCAGGGTTGTACATCAATGTGAAAGAAGCCAGGGTTGTACATCAATGTGAAAGAAGCCAGGGTTGTACATCAATGTGAAAGAAGCCAGGGTTGTACATCAATGTGAAAGAAGCCAGGGTTGTACATCAATGTGAAAGAAGCCAGGGTTGTACATCAATGTGAAAGAAGCCAGGGTTGTACATCAATGTGAAAGAAGCCAGGGTTGTACATCAATGTGAAAGAAGCCAGGGTTGTACATCAATGTGAAAGAAGCCAGGGTTGTACATCAATGTGAAAGAAGCCAGGGTTGTACATCAATGTGAAAGAAGCCAGGGTTGTACATCAATGTGAAAGAAGCCAGAGTTGTACATCAATGTGAAAGAAGCCAGAGTTGTACATCAATGTGAAAGAAGCCAGGGTTGTACATCAATGTGAAAGAAGCCAGGGTTGTACATCAATGTGAAAGAAGCCAGGGTTGTATATCAATGTGAAAGAAGCCAGAGTTGTACATCAATGTGAAAGAAGCCAGGGTTGTACATCAATGTGAAAGAAGCCAGGGTTGTACATCAATGTGAAAGAAGCCAGAGTTGTACATCAATGTGAAAGAAGCCAGGGTTGTACATCAATGTGAAAGAAGCCAGAGTTGTACATCAATGTGAAAGAAGCCAGAGTTGTACATCAATGTGAAAGAAGCAAGAGTTGTACATCAATGTGAAAGAAGCCAGGGTTGTACATCAATGTGAAAGAAGCCAGGGTTGTACATCAATGTGAAAGAAGCTAGAGTTGTACATCAATGTGAAAGAAGCCAGGGTTGTACATCAATGTGAAAGAAGCCAGAGTTGTACATCAATGTGAAAGAAGCCAGAGTTGTACATCAATGTGAAAGAAGCCAGGGTTGTACATCAATGTGAAAGAAGCCAGAGTTGTACATCAATGTGAAAGAAGCCAGGGTTGTACATCAATGTGAAAGAAGCCAGGGTTGTACATCAATGTGAAAGAAGCCAGAGTTGTACATCAATGTGAAAGAAGCCAGGGTTGTACATCAATGTGAAAGAAGCCAGAGTTGTACATCAATGTGAAAGAAGCCAGAGTTGTACATCAATGTGAAAGAAGCCAGGGTTGTACATCAATGTGAAAGAAGCCAGAGTTGTACATCAATGTGAAAGAAGCCAGAGTTGTACATCAATGTGAAAGAAGCCAGAGTTGTACATCAATGTGAAAGAAGCCAGAGTTGTACATCAATGTGAAAGAAGCCAGGGTTGTACATCAATGTGAAAGAAGCCAGAGTTGTACATCAATGTGAAAGAAGCCAGAGTTGTACATCAATGTGAAAGAAGCCAGAGTTGTACATCAATGTGAAAGAAGCCAGAGTTGTACATCAATGTGAAAGAAGCCAGAGTTGTACATCAATGTGAAAGAAGCCAGAGTTGTACATCAATGTGAAAGAAGCCAGAGTTGTACATCAATGTGAAAGAAGCCAGGGTTGTACATCAATGTGAAAGAAGCCAGGGTTGTACATCAATGTGAAAGAAGCCAGAGTTGTACATCAATGTGAAAGAAGCCAGAGTTGTACATCATTGTGAAAGAAGCCAGAGTTGTACATCAATGTGAAAGAAGCCAGGGTTGTACATCAATGTGAAAGAAGCCAGAGTTGTACATCAATGTGAAAGAAGCCAGAGTTGTACATCAATGTGAAAGAAGCCAGAGTTGTACATCAATGTGAAAGAAGCCAGAGTTGTACATCAATGTGAAAGAAGCCAGAGTTGTACATCAATGTAAAAGAAGCCAGGGTTGTACATCAATGTGAAAGAAGCCAGGGTTGTACATCAATGTAAAAGAAGCCAGGGTTGTACATCAATGTGAAAGAAGCCAGAGTTGTACATCAATGTGAAAGAAGCCAGGGTTGTACATCAATGTGAAAGAAGCCAGAGTTGTACATCAGTGTGAAAGAAGCCAGAGTTGTACATCAATGTGAAAGAAGCCAGAGTTGTACATCAATGTGAAAGAAGCCAGAGTTGTACATCAATGTGAAAGAAGTCAGAGTTGTACATCAATGTGAAAGAAGCCAGGGTTGTACATCAATGTGAAAGAAGCCAGGGTTGTACATCAATGTGAAAGAAGCCAGAGTTGTACATCAATGTGAAAGAAGCCAGAGTTGTACATCAATGTGAAAGAAGCCAGAGTTGTACATCAATGTGAAAGAAGCCAGAGTTGTACATCAATGTGAAAGAAGCCAGAGTTGTACATCAATGTGAAAGAAGCCAGGGTTGTACATCAATGTGAAAGAAGCCAGGGTTGTACATCAATGTGAAAGAAGCCAGGGTTGTACATCAATGTGAAAGAAGCCAGGGTTGTACATCAATGTGAAAGAAGCCAGAGTTGTACATCAATGTGAAAGAAGCCAGAGTTGTGCATCAATGTGAAAGAAGCCAGAGTTGTACATCAATGTGAAAGAAGCCAGAGTTGTACATCAATGTGAAAGAAGCCAGAGTTGTACATC
This sequence comes from Cherax quadricarinatus, assembly GCF_038502225.1. Classification (NCBI taxonomy): domain Eukaryota; kingdom Metazoa; phylum Arthropoda; class Malacostraca; order Decapoda; family Parastacidae; genus Cherax; species Cherax quadricarinatus. The sequence continues at coordinate 7,141,160 of NC_091380.1, read as the reverse complement.
AATGTGAAAGAAGCCAGGGTTGTACATCAATGTGAAAGAAGTCAGGGTTGTACATCAATGTGAAAGAAGCCAGGGTTGTACATCAATGTGAAAGAAGCCAGAGTTGTACATCAATGTGAAAGAAGCCAGGGTTGTACATCAATGTGAAAGAAGCCAGAGTTGTACATCAATGTGAAAGAAGCCAGAGTTGTACATCAATGTGAAAGAAGCCAGAGTTGTACATCAATGTGAAAGAAGCCAGAGTTGTACATCAATGTGAAAGAAGCCAGAGTTGTACATCAATGTGAAAGAAGCCAGGGTTGTACATCAATGTGAAAGAAGCCAGGGTTGTACATCAATGTGAAAGAAGCCAGAGTTGTACATCAATGTGAAAGAAGCCAGAGTTGTACATCAATGTGAAAGAAGCCAGAGTTGTACATCAATGTGAAAGAAGCCAGAGTTGTACATCAATGTGAAAGAAGCCAGGGTTGTACATCAATGTGAAAGAAGCCAGGGTTGTACATCAATGTGAAAGAAGCCAGGGTTGTACATCAATGTGAAAGAAGCCAGGGTTGTACATCAATGTGAAAGAAGCCAGAGTTGTACATCAATGTGAAAGAAGCCAGAGTTGTACATCAATGTGAAAGAAGCCAGAGTTGTACATCAATGTGAAAGAAGCCAGAGTTGTACATCAATGTGAAAGAAGCCAGAGTTGTACATCAATGTGAAAGAAGCCAGGGTTGTACATCAATGTGAAAGAAGTCAGGGTTGTACATCAATGTGAAAGAAGCCAGGGTTGTACATCAATGTGAAAGAAGCCAGAGTTGTACATCAATGTGAAAGAAGCCAGAGTTGTACATCAATGTGAAAGAAGCCAGGGTTGTACATCAATGTGAAAGAAGCCAGAGTTGTACATCAATGTGAAAGAAGCCAGGGTTGTACATCAATGTGAAAGAAGCCAGGGTTGTACATCAATGTGAAAGAAGCCAGGGTTGTACATCAATGTGAAAGAAGCCAGGGTTGTACATCAATGTGAAAGAAGCCAGGGTTGTACATCAATGTGAAAGAAGCCAGGGTTGTACATCAATGTGAAAGAAGCCAGTGTTGTACATCAATGTGAAAGAATCCAGGGTTGTACATCAGAGTTGTACATCAATGTGAAAGAAGTACATCAATGTGAAAGAAGCCAGAGTTGTACATCAATGTGAAAGAAGCCAGAGTTGTACATCAATGTGAAAGAAGCCAGAGTTGTACATCAATGTGAAAGAAGCCAGGGTTGTACATCAATGTGAAAGAAGCCAGGGTTGTACATCAATGTGAAAGAAGCCAGGGTTGTACATCAATGTGAAAGAAGCCAGGGTTGTACATCAATGTGAAAGAAGCCAGGGTTGTACATCAATGTGAAAGAAGCCAGGGTTGTACATCAATGTGAAAGAAGCCAGGGTTGTACATCAATGTGAAAGAAGCCAGGGTTGTACATCAATGTGAAAGAAGCCAGGGTTGTACATCAATGTGAAAGAAGCCAGGGTTGTACATCAATGTGAAAGAAGCCAGGGTTGTACATCAATGTGAAAGAAGCCAGGGTTGTACATCAATGTGAAAGAAGCCAGGGTTGTACATCAATGTGAAAGAAGCCAGGGTTGTACATCAATGTGAAAGAAGCCAGGGTTGTACATCAATGTGAAAGAAGCCAGGGTTGTACATCAATGTGAAAGAAGCCAGGGTTGTACATCAATGTGAAAGAAGCCAGGGTTGTACATCAATGTGAAAGAAGCCAGGGTTGTACATCAATGTGAAAGAAGCCAGGGTTGTACATCAATGTGAAAGAAGCCAGGGTTGTACATCAATGTGAAAGAAGCCAGGGTTGTACATCAATGTGAAAGAAGCCAGGGTTGTACATCAATGTGAAAGAAGCCAGGGTTGTACATCAATGTGAAAGAAGCCAGGGTTGTACATCAATGTGAAAGAAGCCAGGGTTGTACATCAATGTGAAAGAAGCCAGGGTTGTACATCAATGTGAAAGAAGCCAGGGTTGTACATCAATGTGAAAGAAGCCAGGGTTGTACATCAATGTGAAAGAAGCCAGGGTTGTACATCAATGTGAAAGAAGCCAGGGTTGTACATCAATGTGAAAGAAGCCAGGGTTGTACATCAATGTGAAAGAAGCCAGGGTTGTACATCAATGTGAAAGAAGCCAGGGTTGTACATCAATGTGAAAGAAGCCAGGGTTGTACATCAATGTGAAAGAAGCCAGGGTTGTACATCAATGTGAAAGAAGCCAGGGTTGTACATCAATGTGAAAGAAGCCAGGGTTGTACATCAATGTGAAAGAAGCCAGGGTTGTACATCAATGTGAAAGAAGCCAGGGTTGTACATCAATGTGAAAGAAGCCAGGGTTGTACATCAATGTGAAAGAAGCCAGTGTTGTACATCAATGTGAAAGAAGCCAGGGTTGTACATCAATGTGAAAGAAGCCAGGGTTGTACATCAATGCGAAAGAAGCCAGGGTTGTACATCAATGCGAAAGAAGCCAGTGTTGTACATCAATGCGAAAGAAGCCAGGGTTGTACATCAATGTGAAAGAAGCCAGAGTTGTACATCAATGTGAAAGAAGCCAGGGTTGTACATCAATGTGAAAGAAGCCAGGGTTGTACATCAATGTGAAAGAAGCCAGGGTTGTACATCAATGTGAAAGAAGCCAGGGTTGTACATCAATGTGAAAGAAGCCAGGGTTGTACATCAATGTGAAAGAAGCCAGGGTTGTACATCAATGTGAAAGAAGCCAGGGTTGTACATCAATGTGAAAGAAGCCAGGGTTGTACATCAATGTGAAAGAAGCCAGGGTTGTACATCAATGTGAAAGAAGCCAGGGTTGTACATCAATGTGAAAGAAGCCAGGGTTGTACATCAATGTGAAAGAAGCCAGGGTTGTACATCAATGTGAAAGAAGCCAGGGTTGTACATCAATGTGAAAGAAGCCAGGGTTGTACATCAATGTGAAAGAAGCCAGGGTTGTACATCAATGTGAAAGAAGCCAGGGTTGTACATCAATGTGAAAGAAGCCAGGGTTGTACATCAATGTGAAAGAAGCCAGGGTTGTACATCAATGTGAAAGAAGCCAGGGTTGTACATCAATGTGAAAGAAGCCAGGGTTGTACATCAATGTGAAAGAAGCCAGGGTTGTACATCAATGTGAAAGAAGCCAGGGTTGTACATCAATGTGAAAGAAGCCAGGGTTGTACATCAATGTGAAAGAAGCCAGGGTTGTACATCAATGTGAAAGAAGCCAGGGTTGTACATCAATGTGAAAGAAGCCAGGGTTGTACATCAATGTGAAAGAAGCCAGGGTTGTACATCAATGTGAAAGAAGCCAGGGTTGTACATCAATGTGAAAGAAGCCAGGGTTGTACATCAATGTGAAAGAAGCCAGGGTTGTACATCAATGTGAAAGAAGCCAGGGTTGTACATCAATGTGAAAGAAGCCAGGGTTGTACATCAATGTGAAAGAAGCCAGGGTTGTACATCAATGTGAAAGAAGCCAGGGTTGTACATCAATGTGAAAGAAGCCAGGGTTGTACATCAATGTGAAAGAAGCCAGGGTTGTACATCAATGTGAAAGAAGCCAGGGTTGTACATCAATGTGAAAGAAGCCAGGGTTGTACATCAATGTGAAAGAAGCCAGGGTTGTACATCAATGTGAAAGAAGCCAGGGTTGTACATCAATGTGAAAGAAGCCAGGGTTGTACATCAATGTGAAAGAAGCCAGGGTTGTACATCAATGTGAAAGAAGCCAGGGTTGTACATCAATGTGAAAGAAGCCAGGGTTGTACATCAATGTGAAAGAAGCCAGGGTTGTACATCAATGTGAAAGAAGCCAGGGTTGTACATCAATGTGAAAGAAGCCAGGGTTGTACATCAATGTGAAAGAAGCCAGGGTTGTACATCAATGTGAAAGAAGCCAGGGTTGTACATCAATGTGAAAGAAGCCAGGGTTGTACATCAATGTGAAAGAAGCCAGGGTTGTACATCAATGTGAAAGAAGCCAGGGTTGTACATCAATGTGAAAGAAGCCAGGGTTGTACATCAATGTGAAAGAAGCCAGGGTTGTACATCAATGTGAAAGAAGCCAGGGTTGTACATCAATGTGAAAGAAGCCAGGGTTGTACATCAATGTGAAAGAAGCCAGGGTTGTACATCAATGTGAAAGAAGCCAGGGTTGTACATCAATGTGAAAGAAGCCAGGGTTGTACATCAATGTGAAAGAAGCCAGGGTTGTACATCAATGTGAAAGAAGCCAGGGTTGTACATCAATGTGAAAGAAGCCAGGGTTGTACATCAATGTGAAAGAAGCCAGGGTTGTACATCAATGTGAAAGAAGCCAGGGTTGTACATCAATGTGAAAGAAGCCAGGGTTGTACATCAATGTGAAAGAAGCCAGGGTTGTACATCAATGTGAAAGAAGCCAGGGTTGTACATCAATGTGAAAGAAGCCAGGGTTGTACATCAATGTGAAAGAACGCTGGGTTGTACATCAATGTGAAAGAAGCCAGGGTTGTACATCAATGTGAAAGAAGCCAGGGTTGTACATCAATGTGAAAGAAGCCAGGGTTGTACATCAATGTGAAAGAAGCCAGGGTTGTACATCAATGTGAAAGAAGCCAGGGTTGTACATCAATGTGAAAGAAGCCAGGGTTGTACATCAATGTGAAAGAAGCCAGGGTTGTACATCAATGTGAAAGAAGCCAGGGTTGTACATCAATGTGAAAGAAGCCAGGGTTGTACATCAATGTGAAAGAAGCCAGGGTTGTACATCAATGTGAAAGAAGCCAGGGTTGTACATCAATGTGAAAGAAGCCAGGGTTGTACATCAATGTGAAAGAAGCCAGGGTTGTACATCAATGTGAAAGAAGCCAGGGTTGTACATCAATGTGAAAGAAGCCAGGGTTGTACATCAATGTGAAAGAAGCCAGGGTTGTACATCAATGTGAAAGAAGCCAGGGTTGTACATCAATGTGAAAGAAGCCAGGGTTGTACATCAATGTGAAAGAAGCCAGGGTTGTACATCAATGTGAAAGAAGCCAGGGTTGTACATCAATGTGAAAGAAGCCAGGGTTGTACATCAATGTGAAAGAAGCCAGGGTTGTACATCAATGTGAAAGAAGCCAGGGTTGTACATCAATGTGAAAGAAGCCAGGGTTGTACATCAATGTGAAAGAAGCCAGGGTTGTACATCAATGTGAAAGAAGCCAGGGTTGTACATCAATGTGAAAGAAGCCAGGGTTGTACATCAATGTGAAAGAAGCCAGGGTTGTACATCAATGTGAAAGAAGCCAGGGTTGTACATCAATGTGAAAGAAGCCAGGGTTGTACATCAATGTGAAAGAAGCCAGGGTTGTACATCAATGTGAAAGAAGCCAGGGTTGTACATCAATGTGAAAGAAGCCAGGGTTGTACATCAATGTGAAAGAAGCCAGGGTTGTACATCAATGTGAAAGAAGCCAGGGTTGTACATCAATGTGAAAGAAGCCAGGGTTGTACATCAATGTGAAAGAAGCCAGGGTTGTACATCAATGTGAAAGAAGCCAGGGTTGTACATCAATGTGAAAGAAGCCAGGGTTGTACATCAATGTGAAAGAAGCCAGGGTTGTACATCAATGTGAAAGAAGCCAGGGTTGTACATCAATGTGAAAGAAGCCAGGGTTGTACATCAATGTGAAAGAAGCCAGGGTTGTACATCAATGTGAAAGAAGCCAGGGTTGTACATCAATGTGAAAGAAGCCAGGGTTGTACATCAATGTGAAAGAAGCCAGGGTTGTACATCAATGTGAAAGAAGCCAGGGTTGTACATCAATGTGAAAGAAGCCAGAGTTGTACATCAATGTGAAAGAAGCCAGGGTTGTACATCAATGTGAAAGAAGAGAGGGTTGTACATCAACGTGAAAGAAGCCAGGGTTGTACATCAACGTGAAAGAAGCCAGGGTTGTACATCAACGTGAAAGAAGCCAGGGTTGTTCATCAACGTGAAAGAAGCCAGGGTTGTACAATGTGAAAGAAGCCAGGGTTGTACAATGTGAAAGAAGCCAGGGTTGTACATCAATGTGAAAGAAGCCAGGATTGTACACCAATGTGAAAGAAGCCAGTGTTGTACACCAATGTGAAAGAAGCCAGGGTTGTACACCAATGTGAAAGAAGCCAGGGTTGTACATCAATGTGAAAGAAGCCAGGGTTGTACATCAATGTGAAAGAAGCCAGGGTTGTACATCAATGTGAAAGAAGCCAGGGTTGTACATCAATGTGAAAGAAGCCAGGGTTGTACATCAATGTGAAAGAAGCCAGGGTTGTACATCAATGTGAAAGAAGCCAGGGTTGTACATCAACGTGAAAGAAGCCAGGGTTGTACATCAACGTGAAAGAAGCCAGGGTTGTACACCAGTGTGAAAGAAGTCAGGGTTGTACATCAATGTGAAAGAAGTCAGGGTTGTACATCAACGTGAAAGAAGCCAGGGTTGTACACCAGTGTGAAAGAAGCCAGGGTTGTACATCAACGTGAAAGAAGTCAGGGTTGTACATCAACGTGAAAGAAGCCAGGGTTGTACATCAATGTGAAAGAAGTCAGGGTTGTACATCAACGTGAAAGAAGCCAGGGTTGTACACCAGTGTGAAAGAAGTCAGGGTTGTACATCAATGTGAAAGAAGTCAGGGTTGTACATCAACGTGAAAGAACCCAGGGTTGTACATCAATGTGAAAGAAGCCAGGGTTGTACACCAGTGTGAAAGAAGTCAGGGTTGTACACCAGTGTGAAAGAAGTCAGGGTTGTACATCAATGTGAAAGAAGCCAGGGTTGTACATCAATGTGAAAGAAGCCAGGGTTGTACATCAATGTGAAAGAAGCCAGGGTTGTACATCAATGTGAAAGAAGCCAGGGTTGTACACCAGTGTGAAAGAAGTCAGGGTTGTACATCAATGTGAAAGAAGCCAGGGTTGTACATCAATGTGAAAGAAGCCAGGGTTGTACATCAATGTGAAAGAAGCCAGGGTTGTACATCAATGTGAAAGAAGCCAGGGTTGTACATCAATGTGAAAGAAGCCAGTGTTGTACACCAATGTGAAAGAAGCCAGGGTTGTACATCAATGTGAAAGAAGTCAGGGTTGTACATCAATGTGAAAGAAGCCAGGGTTGTACATCAATGTGAAAGAAGCCAGGGTTGTACACCAGTGTGAAAGAAGTCAGGGTTGTACACCAGTGTGAAAGAAGTCAGGGTTGTACATCAATGTGAAAGAAGCCAGGGTTGTACACCAGTGTGAAAGAAGTCAGGGTTGTACATCAATGTGAAAGAAGCCAGGGTTGTACACCAGTGTGAAAGAAGCCAGGGTTGTACACCAGTGTGAAAGAAGTCAGGGTTGTACATCAATGTGAAAGAAGTCAGGGTTGTACACCAGTGTGAAAGAAGCCAGTGTTGTACACCAATGTGAAAGCCAGGGTTGTACATCAACGTGAAAGAAGCCAGGGTTGTACATCAATGTGAAAGAGGCCAGTGTTGTACAATGTGAAAGAGGCCAGTGTTGTACAATGTGAAAGAGGCCAGTGTTGTACAATGTGAAAGAGGCCAGTGTTGTACAATGTGAAAGAGGCCAGGGTTGTACAATGTGAAAGAGACCAGTGTTGTACAATGTGAAAGAGGCCAGTGTTGTACAATGTGAAAGAGGCCAGTGTTGTACAATGTGAAAGAGGCCAGTGTTGTACAATGTGAAAGAGGCCAGTGTTGTACAATGTGAAAGAGGCCAGGGTTGTACAATGTGAAAGAGACCAGTGTTGTACAATGTGAAAGAGGCCAGTGTTGTACAATGTGAAAGAGGCCAGTGTTGTACAATGTGAAAGAGGCCAGTGTTGTACAATGTGAAAGAGGCCAGTGTTGTACATCAGTGTGAAAGAGGCCAGTGTTGTACAATGTGAAAGAGGCCAGTGTTGTACAATGTGAAAGAGGCCAGGGTTGTACAATGTGAAAGAAGCCAGGGTTGTACAATGTGAAAGAAGCCAGGGTTGTACAATGTGAAAGAAGCCAGGGTTGTACAATGTGAAAGAAGCCAGGGTTGTACAATGTGAAAGAAGCCAGGGTTGTACAATGTGAAAGAGGCCAGTGTTGTACAATGTGAAAGAGGCCAGTGTTGTACAATGTGAAAGAGGCCAGTGTTGTACAATGTGAAAGAAGCCAGGGTTGTACAATGTGAAAGAAGCCAGGGTTGTACAATGTGAAAGAAGCCAGGGTTGTACAGCAGAGAGATTGCAAGTACTTCTGAGCTGCACTCACACCTCTCCAACATAATTATCAACAAAGATTTATTAACTTATACCATGAGTTAATTTAAGATGCTAAACTTGACCTTAACTAAGACAGCAAATGTGTCAGTAATTATGTACACACTAGATTATAGCGGAAAAATTAACATGTTATCAGAAGACAGGGGAAGTGACGTCCTCCTTAATTACTGGCAACATTTGAAGTGT